>NC_134456.1:68942028-69242028 GCF_047948215.1 Lycorma delicatula | reverse complement strand
AAGACCCTATTAATTTATAGCTATTTTTAAAATTATTGCTTAAAAAAACAATCAGAATGATATTGAATGATAAAAGCTAAACAATGTGCATTTAAAATTTTAAACAATGTTACGTGACTCACCGATAAAAACTATAGCGAAAAATTTAAACCAACTTAAGTGTAAACTCCTAACCAAACGTGTCGCCCAAATTTCATCTATACTTCAACTTGTTACTCTTTTGAGATATAAAAAAATGTTCTTTTAAAGTTCATTCAACCAATATAAAGTATTGTCGTAAAGAAATTATTTTTATTATTACGGGTATTTAAAAACTTCCCAGGCATTTAAAATACTCTGTGACTGAATAATTCATAGAGAACGAAATACAAATGCTAAATTTCTAATACGAAATTAACTAAATTTATTTAATTAATTGATTAAAAAGAAATTTTCTAAAATTTCCGTGAATGTGAATAGAATAATTCACATATTGTATGTATAAACAATTTACAAGTATAAAAACATTTGTTTAACAATCAAAATCTGCATATATGTTAATTAAAATTACATTACTCGAAAAGAAAATAATAGAAATAAGTAGTAATGCGTAAATATTAAAATCATGTAGTCTGTCAATTGTGTTTTATGCTAATTGAAATTTCACATTAGCGTTAGATATATTAACAGAGTCCTATTAACAAGATATTTTAGTGTCATAATTAATCATAACAAGTACAATCTCAACAAACGTATGAATTATTATTGTAAAACACATGGCTACTAAAATTTACGGCCAAAAATATTACATCAGATTTGAGGAGATGAAAAAAGATGCAACTATTTTAAGTTAAAAATTAATTAAATACTTGTACTTTACAATAGAAAAATTATAAAGGAAGAATAATAGAATATTAAAAATAAAATAAACTAATCTCTTTTGTTCAAATTTAAATTATACTTCATTATATTCTTATTTATTATTTAAATAGTCTTTACGTGAATAAGAATATTCTAGAAGAGCAACTTTCACCAAATTTAAAATGTAACTTTTTTTTAATACTATTTTAATTGATTCAGTTATTTAATGTTTAACCAAACGTTTATTATTTCTTCATTTCCCTTTCTTTTATTCTATTTTTATTAAAATTTTGTATATCATACCTAAGTTTGTACGAAAAAATTAATCTTTAAATTTAAATCTTCAAAAATATATACATATATGAAAATAAATACCACCAAAAAACATTACTGTAAATTTTTCAATTAAGACGCCCTTGAATCTAAGGTGCATTAAGTCGTTTAAATATTATAACTACACATTAACGAGATTATAACACGACCAAAAAAATCTCTACCAAACTATATGTCCAATGATGTATATAATATGAAATCAACTCGTATTTGCATTTTTATGCCTAATTTCCTTGTGTCTTTTATAAAATTTTATGATAAAATTTCCTTCTTGGGATTGTTTGTTCTGCGGTATTTTGCTGTTCCTAACTGTTGCAGCAATAATGGTTTTCATCGGAATATCTTGTACAATGACTATTTTTCTCATAAACATTATTAATACTTAGCTTGTTAAAAGGAAAGATATGGTAAAAACTGGTTACTGCAGATACTATAATTTACACAGAGGTTGTAGCATCAATATAAAAATTATACTAACATTAATCGAACAACATATGGAATAGTTCTTAAACTTTTTTATTTATTCAGTAGAGTGTGAATTGTTTCTTCTAGTATTTATAAAAAAGTTGATGTGAACACCACATGACTTCCTTGTACGCCTATTAAATTACATATACACATTTTTAAAAGTACATAATATGTTATTTCACTAATAACTTCTGATTTTTTAAAGATTTTTTTATCGTTATTACTTAATAAATATTTATTGTAAAACTGTTTTTACAATCACGGGCAAATAATTATTAATATATCAATATATTTAAATTTAAAAAAAAGTTAAGTTAAAAAAAAAAGAAGAAGATGAGGTTTGATTCGAACCGATGTGCCTTCTCTTGTATGATCCAAATATTTCATTAATTAAAATTTTATTTGGCTATAACTCAGGGACCAATGAAAATAAGTACCGCATATGATATATTGTTGAAAAGCTCTCAATGAGGGATTATTACAGTCAAGAAAAAGTTCAAGCTTTTTTTGGACACTATAGGTTCAGTCGATTGCAGTCAAAAGGAGAGATGCACAACAGTCCTAAATCCAAAATTTCAACATCTTACGGCTAATCGTTCTCGAGTTATACGAGATACGTACATACAGACGTCACGCTGAAACTAGTCAAAATGAATTCAGGGAAAGTCAAAATGGATATTTCCGTTGAAATCTGAAAACCGAAATTTTTCGCGTTCACAATACTTCTTTAACTTCGTACAAGAAATTAATAAATAAATATAAAATAAACAAATAAAAACATACAAATAAAACTTATCAAATTTATACAAAAAAATGCAAGGAATATAAACAATTTTAAAAATGTTGGCATGAATGGAAATTAGATTAGATTAGTTAATATTCTAGGACAAGTTTCAGGCTGAAAATTAATTTGGCTATGCTCTTTGAATTTTGAGATAGATTCTATAAACATTAATTCTTAAAAAAAATTTTAATCTGTTCTAAAGTATTTATCTTGTAATATTTATTGTTTTAGGGAAATTTAATTACATATGAAAAAATAATTAGTTAATCATGCAAAAACCGGTCCAAAAATTTTAAATAAAATTGACGTTGTGACTTCAATGAATTTAAAGTTTTATAGTAAAATAAAATCTCGTCTGTTTTTCCTTTGCTGTTAAAATACTAGTAAGTAAAACAAGAAAAATCAATCTGATGGGCCTGATAATGTCAAGCTGTTACGAGAATTTTTTCCTATTAGATTCTTTGATTAAGATTTATGTTACCTTATCTTGGTGTAAACCCTTTGCATCATTACACTTCATCTACTCGGTAAATGAAAATAATTTATTGCTGTTTTCAATATCTGTTACTGATAACATCAACTGATGAGTAATAAAATCCGCTTGCAATAACTTTAAATAGGTTACTATAAAATTTAGATGCATCTGTAATTGATAAAAAGAATATTATTGTCGTATATTATTAAAAAGCGATCATTTGAATGACTTTAATGTAAGTTTTTACGTTTATAACTGTAAACATTATGAATCCATTCAAATGCTATTAGTGATATGAGGATCATAAACATTCTATATTCAATTTAAATTTTCATACGTCAGATGCACTAATCCGTAAGAGATAAAATACAACTAATATTATTTAATGAGTGATTTGTAATAATATTGTTCAAAATATTTTATTTACACTATTAATATCTAATTTATTATTTTTTTACCAGTTAGTTATATGAATAATATGTAAATCTAAACAACAGAAAAAGTTAAATTACACCGTCTATCTTAAATAATTTATGCGTATAAATTTAACAATTATAACTAGAATATCGTTAATCAAGAAGAAACTTTAAATCAAATTACTAAGTATTAAAAAATATAATATGAGAATTTAAAAAGAAAAAAGTGGAATAATCATTATCAGTAGGTAATAGCAATTTAAAGTAAAATTTTTAATAAAAGAAAAAAAACATTATAGGATGTATTCATTTAATCAATTAGATAAAAATGCTGCACGTTTTATTTTTCAAGTACAATAGAGTGAATTTATATATAATTTGTTAGCTGGAAGTTGCAGAAGCAGAACGAAAACCGAAAACAGTTAAAAAAAAATTAAGAGAGAAAAGTTCACAGTAATTTGAAATTCTATGTAAATTGCCTAGACTATTAATATTAATAAATTATACAATTCAACAAAATCTATATAAACAAAAGTCTATGCACGTAAAAGACGATCTTTGTTTTGTGTGTGTTCTAATAACTCAAAACCTACTCAACCGATTTCGCTGAAAATTACAGTTTATTAATATTTGTTCCGGGAGTGTTTACTAAGAAGGATATTATGAAATTTCGAGTTTAAGGGTTAAAATGAAGTAACAACGAAATTTATACTATTTTTTTAATTTCTCGGTGACAAATCAACTTAATTTTTGGTGTTTGTAATCTTGAAACGCAAGTAACCATAAATCGTGATGACTTCGCCCGCGCTATATGGTTTATTGCGTTTCCCGTCGCGGTCAATTCTTTTTTTTATAATGGTTTTTAGTCATCTAACCGGAGCCAAGTACAGCCAGTCGCATCGCACTGACAGTGCGATGAAATTGGTTTTTAGATATTCACATGAAAATTACACTCGCTAAATACCAAATTAATATCTTCTTTTGTTACCTAGAGATTAAAAAAAAATTGCCTGTTCTCAAAAAAATTCAAAAAGCCATTTTATTTTGACCCTTTAAACTCGGAATATTTAAAAAAATCCTTTATTGTAAACACTCCCGGGACAAAAAATAATAAACTGTGAAATTTTCAGGAAAATCGGTTAAGTAGTTTTTGAGTTATTAGGGCACACACAAAAAGGAAGATTGTCTTTTATTTATATAGATTATACTAATTCAATATACGGTAATTATGTTATATATAATTACGTTAGTTCAATATAATTAAAGTTTAAATTATTATACGTATTGCAAAAAATTCACATCATCTAAAAGAACCCTACTCGTTTAATAAAACGCCATCCAAAAATATACAGAAAAATACAAAATTTTCATAAGCCATACTTTTGATTTACTATTTTATTTTGATCAGAACTTTTTTATTTTATTTTATTTCTTTAGATTTATTGTTTTATTTTTAGTGTATGTAAGGGAAAGGTTGTCACGGTTAAGTTAACGAAATATAAAGTGAAGTAGCATATCCCATAATTTTTGTTACGTCATGCGTAAACCTGAATATAGGCCATTAATTTGAAAAATAAGGGTGCTCATAAAATATTAGCAAGATTCAAGTTGATGGGTCTGAAGTGGATCCGAATAAACAAGGGGAAAAAGAACATCACATAGTGAACGAGAAACTGTAACAGGAAAAAGGGGATTTCTCGGGTGGAAAGGGGGTTGAATGCGGTGGATACATGATCATAAAAACAAAGAAAATGATAGCGTCGAGCAGGAAAAGCGAGAATTAGGTTTATGTTGAAGAACGGAAATAACTGCACCCCTCTTCTGTTAGGCAATTAAGCCGCATGTTAAATGCATAGGTTTTCATTCAACATTCCCCCTTTTTCTGTTGTTTACTGAGAATGTCTCAATAGATCATCATGTCGGTATGAAATATAAAAAATATGTTCCATCTCAAATGTTATTGTGTAACACTAAGAACAAATGACCTCGTTCCATGTGTAAAACAAAAGATTTATTCAAAATGTGCAAGCGAAGTTATTGAAGAACACTGTTTACATTTTCTAAACGAGCAAAAAGAAAAAAAAGAAACACAAAAAACTAAAATATGCCTGAACTATTAATAATCATATCAAATTTAATAAAAATATTCCTCCTAACTGCGTTTAAATTATACTACCGGTCATCAAGAAGTAAAGAAAATTTAAGAGGTAAATAAAACTAAAAAACTTGGCGTTTAATTACTACATGCAGATAAAGTTTTAGATGTGGTCCGATGTAAGACGGTTTATCTGTAATTCCTTAGAACTTGTAATTACATTAACTTATTAATAAATAGAAGTAGAAAAGGTTTAATGCACTTAAAATCATTAAAGAAAATAATTAAGTTTCATTCTATGTTGTTGAACTTTTTTTCCAAATGAATATAGCACAAAATTTAGCCTATTCTAACAACTAGGAGGCTTTTCATTAATTCATTATTTATTACGTCGCTGTACATTAACAGTTTAAGATGCGAGATATGCGAGTCCTTGGCTAGCTTGGTCAAGTCCATCCTTCAATTTGGTTTAAATCAGTTTAGTCTGTACTGTATTTATTATTCGAAAAAAACTTTAATAACAGACTTTGAAAAACAGAGAAGGATGAATTTGATCTTGAAAAATGACGAGGACTCTTAATCGATCCGTATGTATTTCTTATTTTACTTTCCTGGCATCATAGCTCTAGAGTTTAGAGCTATGTACGGTACACGTACATACTACGTGTGTCGACGTGTTTGAAGCTTAATAACTTGGATAAACAATTTTGGATGAAATTTTGTGCTGGTGCATATGGGGAAAATTGTTGTTAAAATTTTGGAATCAATATATCCAGGGAGTGACGGGATTTTTATGGGTGACAAGTTTCTAAAATTTTTACCAACGTAACCCCACTTTATATTAAGCTCAATATATGCGTATATGCTTGCTTATCTTACCATTAACAAAAAATAATTGCCCTAAAATTATCCCTTCCCCAAAAATCGAATAAAAAAAATTTACTGCATATTTTTATTTGAATTTTTAAAAATATCTTCCCAGGCAAAGTGGTAGTGCAACAGACTACAAAAAAAAAATACTTTGGGGGCAATATTTGGGGTGAAGGCCGATCAAAGTTTAAAAATATCGATTTTTTAAATAATTTTCAAAACTTTTTTTGGGTTGTTTAACTTTTAATATTATTAAATATGAGATAAAATTTGTATTAAATTAATTTATTTATATATTTGTATTAAATTAAATTTGTAAATTTTGTAAATGTAAACTTTTAGTAATAAAATTTCATCATAATTCTCCCCCACCACCAAAAAAGAAAGCTTAGGTAACTTTTTATTGGTTAGACAATTTTTTTTAGTTTCTTTCATTTAAAGTAGTAAACGTAGAAAGGTTTAACATGAATTTTTAAGTTTCCATGAATTTTAACACAAGGTTTAAGCGTAGAATTTATAAATCACTAAATATTAGCAATATATATTTTTTCATTCACCACTTTTTTGTTAACATAACTGAAACATTCAGTTATGTCCACAACTAACCTATCACAATGATTGGTTAAAATAAAGTACGGTAATTTGTAACACCACCTTATGCAACACCACCTCCGTATCGTTTACTGAAAAGTGTCCAGTTATTTTACAGTTCCAAATATTAAGATCACATTTGTGATCTCAGAGGAGGGGTAGTAGGAAGCTGCGATGTGTCTGCTACTGCCTTTCTACACTCGGTTGTAAAAATGTCTATTACTTCAGCACTGTACGTTCATAAATAAGTAAACGTATTATGTTTCAATTAAATGTTGTTTTTAGGAAGCAAGTAGACATTAAAATGGTAATGAATCTATGGTGTTACATTCTCTGAAGAAGTATATTTTACATTAACTCTAAGTTCGAGTGTTTGCTAATCATTTACATTTCCTTTAAGTTTTGGGTTGAACTTTTTACTCAACAATATTCCAATTACTTTAACTTTTGGTTTTGGATGTAAAACTACTGGTTTTTTACTACTGAAACCTTAGATCTATATATACGTGTATACACTTCTTTTTTTAATTTTGTTTTAAAACAGAAACAATTCTGAACTAGAAAATATTGCTAAATAATTTGTCAACATTTTTTAATGACTGAGAAATAATTTTTTGTTAGTTACAGTTTATAGTTGGTTTTACACACACACATAACACATAACACACACACACATACACATTCACACGCACACACCGTTAAGTACCATTTCTCCTAACGTAAACAATGTAATGTTCAAGCAACCCACTACAACATAAATTTACATACGTATACAGCCATATGCATCCCGATTGAACAAATTATGATGAAATCATAGATTTAAGTACAAATATATATATATATATATATATATATATATATACACATACAGTAAAAAACTTTATATATAAGGTTTTGTAGCCTACATTCGTATTTATGAATTTAAAATAAATTATTAAAATCAGTAAAAAGATTATTAGGCGTACTTTAGCGTATTAACCGTAATTAGACGGATTTGGATCACAAAAATTTTCGTTTGATTACATTTATTCAATAATTCCTTTGAAAAGAAATAAACTTTTCTTTTACCTTCGTTCCATTTTTATTGAAAATATAAAGAATTTTATTTCTTAAGATGAAATTTCGTTGATAAAAATACTACGTTGTATTATGATCACTGCATCACTACCGGCACTGTATAAGTTTTCTTCATGCAATAAAATATTAAAATAAAAAAATAAATAAGTATTATAAAGATAAAATTGAAATAAAAATACAGAAAAAGCTATAAGTTTAACTATTTACCATAAAATAATTTAGTTAATAAATTTTATCACAACAATTTTTTATTTAACTGGAACGATCTAAAAATACTTAACTACATAAGAAAAGTGTTATTTCTGTAAATTGAAGTTTGATAAAAAATTATACGATAAATTTTAAAATGAAACTTTTTGGGATATAGAATTAGATTAAATTACAAAATATTTTTAAAAGAAAATTTATATGGATTCAGATGATGGAAGATTTCAGTTTTTATCCCCGCCAATACCTTAGTAAGTTATTGAAATATTTTAATGAAATCATAGTAGAAAATTAATACTCGTAATACAGTACTATATTTTATTATCTAACATCTACCTTGAATTCATTATAACTTACACTGTAGAAAATATAAATAGTATAAATGTAAATCAAACATCATCCCTGAATTTCAATTTGTTACGTAGCAAAATATTTTAAATATTTCACATTACCTTTCAATAATTTTACGTTATTTAGATATGAAACAGAAAAATTATTACTTCAGTCACTTTCAATCAATAAGACTACTTTTTGATGACATTCAATCAATAACACTACTTTTTAAACAATGCCAATAATTTAATGCAAACCAAAGAAATACTGCAGATAACCTAAAAATTATGTATACACACACACACACACATTTTTTTTTACGAAAGAGCGGCCATCAGCAGCTATGGTCATTAACCCGGTAGAAATTGATAACGTAAGAAAAGATGACATGCCTGACCGGATTAGTTTCATAACGATACTATTCGTACACAGCAATGAAATCAAGAGTAATTAAAATTGATATCATGATGTAATAATAAATACAAGGGAGAAATAATAAATTACTAATCATTATTATCGTAATGACGTTACAATAATTAATCAAATAATATTATATTTAAAGTTTAACTTAAAAAATATTTTTGTGGTTATAAAACTGAAACTCTACTTGGCGAAAAAGAATAATAAAATTAGTATCATTAAAAATCAGTTGATAATCTGATAATAATGTCCCCATTTTTAACCTAAGATATAACTGAACTTTTAGAGGGGACCAAGACTTACTTAAAAGACGTTTATCGAAAAACCTCTTCAGTAATTTTAGTAATGCTTTCCGATTTTATGTTTATTACAAACAGATATATATATATATATATAAAATGGGACAGCTTCAGGAACAGATAATATTACTGACGAGATGCTGAAATCTGCTGGTAAAACCTTGCATTCATCACTTACAAAAATATAGTTAACGTGCCTCAAAACTAAACGATTCCGAATGCTTGGGAAACTACTGAAGTGATTTTTCAGTACAAGAAAGGAGCTCAGGAAGATTTGAAGGATTATCGTCCAGTAAGCCTCCTCTCAGTTATCTACAAGGTTTTCACTAAGATAATAAAAGAAGAACGCTAACAATACTGAATGAATCACAACCAAAGAAGCAGAGAGGCTTCAAAAGCAGTTTTAGCACAATGGATCACATCCAATAAAAGTCATAAAGAGTATACACCATGCCTCTATGTATGGCTTTTGATTACTACGAAAAGGCATTTGATTCGGTAACAATGCAAGCCATAATAACTGCAATATATAACCAGGATATAAAGACAGTCTACATAAATTTTCTGCAATTTGTATACGAAGAAAAAACTACCATCTGTGTCAACGAACATAGAGTAGAGATAAATGTACAAAAAAGTGTATGACATGGCTTTAGCCATGACACTTTATTAGTACCCATCCTCATGGGTGTCTCTTCAAGGCCTGCCTCGAGGAGGTATTTAGAATGTTAGAATGGGAAGAAGAGGGCCTACGAATAAATGGCGCATGTCTAAATCACCTGAAATTCGCAAATGATATAGTTCTCTTCTCACAAGAATAAAAAACCCACAAAAACCACACAGGAACTGCAGTGGGTGGCAAACCCTATGGTCTAAGGATGGATGTTAAAAAGAGCCAGGTCATGTTCAACAAGTTTGGCGAGGAGAGGAAAATTTTTGTCTCTGGAGAAGAACTCGAACAGGTAAATCATTACATATAATTTGGCCAACGGATGTCAACTGAGGATGATATAATCAAAGAAGCTGAACGTCGAGTTAAGCTTGGGTGGCAGGCATTCGGGAGATTTAACATCGTTTTCAACAACAAATTCCCCTTTTGCCTTAAAAAGAAAGTTTTCGATCAATACATCCTGCCAGTTCTTACCTATGGAAACGAAACTTTGACATTAACCGTTTGATCATTACAAAAGCTGTCAGTAGTATAAAGAAATATGGAACGATATCTGCTTGGAGTTACCCAACGGGATAGGAAGATCTGTGAATGGAAGTTAAATGTCCACGAAAAAAAAACAAAGGCTCGTTGGTTTGATGATATTACCAAGTACGTTGGACCGAACTGGCAGAAGATAGCAAAAGATCGTATTAGTTAGAATCGAGCTGAAGAAGCCTTCATCCTGCAGTGAACTGATAACGGCTAAAATATATAAACTATAATATATAAACGGCTAAAATGTATATAGAAATCAGAGATAAATTTAAATAAAAATAAAACCCTTAATATTAAAAGGACAGTTAATATTTTCCTATTGAGATTATCACCATCAATTTATGATTGTTGCTTTTTCGTAGGTTTTATCCCGTAATATTTTGTTTTCATTTAGGTGATGTTCATGTCAATTTTTGTTTATGATATGTATGGTGTGTGTTCACGCGGGGGGGGGGGGTGCGTAGAGTAGAACATAGATTTGTATGTGAACGTGTTTATAAATTCTACTTCTAGTTCTAAACTATCCACCAACCACATTTTGGCACAACAAGATTTCTTATAAGTATTTCCAAAACCTACCATAATGTATGGTAGGTATGGAAATACCTACCAATAGTAGGTAAGGTATGGTATGTATAATGTATGTATGTATAATGTACCTATAATGTATGTAGATTAACCAAAAAGTTAGGGTTCTAACTTAAAATAACCAATGTGATAAATGAACCAACATGATAAAAATATATACAAAAATGTTTATTACTTTAGACAAAAGTGATTTCTAAAAACCAATGCAAGAACTTTAGTAAGTGCAAAGGTTTAAGTTTTAAGATGTGCACATTTCAGAATATGAATTTATATTTATTTAATTTTTTGAATTTTAACTGTTAAATAATTCATTAATCTCATTTCATTTGGAACATCAAAGTATAATCAGTGTTATATAAACTGTATACAATTCCCTTTAAAAATTATAAATGTCATTTATTTCCCCATAAAACTATTTAATATTTATGTATAAGGAAATTACAATTATTTTCATAATTATCTCAGGAGTTTGATTGATGTTCATAATTTGCAACAAGCAGTGGAAACTGAATTATAAAAGTACAAATGTAAATTAAGAATTTTAGGTATTAAAAAAAAACCCTTTTCCAAAGTAAATAGGTCGACTAGTATTCATGCAAAATTGTCAGTATTTTCTAGAAGAAACAGTCTACCATATATCTTTAAAATCTTAAACAAAATACACAAGTTCAAACACCAAATACTAACTAATCACATACACACAATAAACAATAATTATAAAAACTTAGTTGTAGTGACTGAAGGACGGATGTACATTTACCCACACATAAAAATAAAATATGAATAACCCTTAGTCATAGAAACAAAACCAAACGTTGTACAAAAACTTAATAAAAACTGGAGACATACAAAGATACCAACCACAAAATGCACATTTTATACGTGTATAAAAGACGGGATATTAACACAGTTAAATCTCATGAAATTTAATGAACTATGTCTCACACGAACAATATAATAAATGGTCAAATGTAATGCAGAGAAAATTACTATTTGATTATAAACTAAACAGAATTCTGAACTACTTCAAGACAAAGGCATTTAACTATCACACTTTAAAAGATAAACTAGTACAAATTAAAGAAAAGAACAATAGTTATGCATTATTATTATCATCATTATGAATAATTAAGTATCAGTGTTACATACTCGGTATTTTGTGGTATTCTTTTTATTCATAAATTTATATAACAATTCTCATTTAAGTAATAACATTTTTTTTACAGAAAAACAAGAATATCTTGTAAAAATGAAAAGAAATTATATTAAATCATTATTTAATAAATATTACAGTCTCAAAATCGATTTTTTATTAAAATATCCATAAATTTAATTAAACAACAGACATTTTTATATTTTCCTAAGAGACTAAATATAATAATTTACATTGAGAAATAAGTAAGACTACAGAGCTCAAAGCTTCTGGGCAACTAAAACCAGTTCGTAACGCAAATTTAATTAATTAATTAAAAAAAGATTACGTTTTGAAATATGAGAATTTATTTTTATCATTGCAATTTTTAATTTTGTTTTATTAAGCTGTTTTTCAATGAGTTATTTTTACTAAAGGTGCGTGCAATATTTAGGGAAGGTACGTCTTGTTTCAGGGTGTTTCACGGGGCAGAGTGGTGGCAAGACAGATGAAGTGAAGGTAATGGAGAACTGTAGTAGGATTATGAACAGGCGAAAAGGGAAAGAAAGGACAGGGTGGAGTGAGAATAGAACAGTAAAGTAGATGAAGAAAAGAGAAGCAGCCTGCTGCTTACCCTGGGAGCCGTACGTACGAACGTTGCGTGCGACCCGGTCTTGCATGTGCGAACTAGGCTCTTCTATGTTACTGAAATACAGTAAGGTTACTGAGTATATATGTATCGTCTGACATATGAGATTGCTGTAAAACGGACCGACTACAACTACTTGAATTACAGCAATTTACAGAACATGATTATGTATCATTAGGAATCACGAACGATGTACCACAAAATGTTAAATACAATCAAAGAAATAACTAGTAACATATTTCAGCTAATAATATTTATTTCTTTATTTTTATTATCATCATTTGAGTTGCGCAATAAAACTTTATTTCATTAAATACATACATTCTTACAATAAAATAACGTAAATTTTAGTAATTGCTAACTTCAGTAATTTTAACATAACACATAGTGTAAAATGATTTAAACCATATAAAAAAATTTAATCAGATTATAACTACTATAAATTAATTTAAAATAAAGCCTTTCTTTAAATACAGTCCTGAAACGAAGAAAAAAATTACTTTATAACATTTTTTGAAATTTACAGACCAATAGCTAAATTGAACGTAATTCTGCAGTCACTAGTGTTAACAACAAGAGTGTAAATTCAGACTTAAAACACAAAAAAAACTATTGAAAATAAATCTCGACATTGAAATTATTATTTTTAAAATTTGTCAGCTAGGTCAAAGACACTGATCTTAAATCCTAATATAAGACTTCTCTATTAATCAAAATGCATTTTCTTTTCTATGAGTGATATCAATTTGTTAATTTATTCTTTTATTTATGAATATATGTTTTTTTTTTGATTAAAAGTTCAGATGAATAAATACTTTTAACATTGTCCAATAAGAATAAATTAAGACTAATAAAACTATAACTATTTTTTTTCGCAATAAATAGTAAACACAAATCTAGAATGGATCTAAATGCAGAACACGGATCTATTCTACATCAACTAGTACATCTAAAAAATTAATACGAATCCATAACCACAAACACGAAAAATCATCACCATAGAAACTATTAGCACTGTTGCACAGTTATATCAGGTCAGCGACTCTACATTCATGTCAAGTCTAGAGAAATCAAGTGAAAAACAATAACTGGGCTGCTGTTAGGCGGTACATGTAGAGCAATGTAAACTGATTCAAAATATAACCGATATTATTTACATTACTTTTAATTTAATGTAAAGGTTCACATCAAAATTTCTAAACATACCCAACCCCCAAAATAGGGTTGGGGTTGGGAATTAAAAAAAAAGAAAATCAATAAATGCCCTGTAAAGTTAAGTTGTTCAGTCAGTCAAGGTTTTTGATTTATGTCTTAAATATATTCTTAAATATAGATATAGATTTAAGATTCTTAAATATATTCTTTTATCCTGATATAAGAATTATTTTCAATTAATATAGTTTTTTTTTTAGTTGTTTTCGAATTACTTGAAATAAGTAATTATTACTTATTTTCTAAACTTAAAAAGTTTTTTTAATTCTTATTTCTTTTTGTTATTAATTTTAAAATGAAACTAAAATCATTATATAGTCGTTACACTGATCGATTGTAAAATATTTTGACATTTTAATGTAGGGATGGCTTTAATAATTTTAGAATGTCCTCTTTAATTTTTCAAGAATAATTTTTTCCATGAAATCAACCCTCTTCAAGATACAGTATAACCACCTCTGTGAACTCTCCTACCTTTTTCCGATTTGATTTAAAATTTACAAGTAAAATTGCTCCATATCCAAGAATAATGCAACATATTTCTGGAAATTTTTATTTTAAATCGCTCAGAATTTATTAAGTCTCTAAGTATTCAACTCACATACACAAATTCGCATTCAACACGTCTTTCGCATTTTTTTGAACTAATGGGTTTCTTTTTGTTCAAGGGACGTCAAGAAGTGGAGAATAAATTGAGGTGGTGAAACGTTTTACAGTTTAATAAAGGATGTTTAAAAGTACTGTATGAATAGCTTCTTTTTTGTAGGCTTGATGATATCGTCACATAAGTTTGAAGCTTGTGCGTGGGATATGGAAATGGAAATTTTTCAGCGTATGAAAAATGCCAAGCCTAACCGAGATTCAAACCCGGGATCACCGGATGTAAGGCCAAGACGCTAACATTCCGCCACAGAGACTGGCAAATTTTTATTGGTAAACAGGCAAAATAGATTATTCAAAAGCATTTTTTTTTTCAATGAAATAACTGAAGAAATATTATTTTTTCGCTGTTCATCATTCATCATTCTACAACAGAATTTTCGGAAAAGTATATTTAAAAATTAAAATTTGTATTCAAAGAAATGCTTTTATTATGAACTAATCTGGTGCGATTTCTTGACCGCTGGATAAACTAAAACGGGGTAAAAAATAGGAAATTCTTTACTGCGTAGCGGTAGCCCTCAACTGAACTATTAGAGCACCTCATTTATACAATTCTACTTTTGATAATTTCATTTTAAATATTAATGTACAAAAACACTAACCTCATTTAGATTTGCGAAGCACGATTAGGTTTTTATTACTATATTTCTTCCTTCTAATAACGGACCAAATGATGCGAACAGTTATCGATTGATTATAATATTAATACAGAATTATTCGAATAGTTTCAAATCGCAGAAATTATTTTTCAAAACTCTCTGTCAATCTTTATTATTCATAAATAGACACGGTTTGATGTTTATAGTCAGGGACTGAATTCATACGCAATTTAACAATTTTATTTTTATAATGAAAAAAATGAACAACCAAAATACGTATACTTTTCATTTAACTAGCTGAAGTTAAACACTGTTACTAGAAGATTAATTAACTAGGTTTTAACTAAAATTATTTTATATGTAAAACAGAATTAAGAAATCCCACTTCTAATAGTATAAAACTCCTCCTAATAAAGTTTAAAAATTCCATGAAAACCATTGGTATAAATGATGTACAACTTAATGAAAGAAAAACAAAGCCACATCAGTAAATAATTTTTAATATATGTGAATAAAAAACAATACTGTAATTTTTAATTAATATACAAAATTTATATATATATATATATAAATAAATGGAAAACCCTGCCCTGTTATATATATATATATAATTTACATTAATTTCAAAATAAACAAGAAATTAATTGTAAAAAATTAAATAATGCCAAATGTATACAATCAAATTTTTATGAAATTTAATATTTTATTTTAATGTAGAAATTTCGTTGTAAAAATTTAATCTATGTGAAAAAACTTTCCTAAGGGTGAATGTTATAGTATGAAATACAAACTGTAATAACATAAAAGCAATTCATTTAAAATTGCACAGCGGTTCAAACCAGTAAATCATAATTGCGGAAAGAACAAACGATGTACTGCTGACATAACGTCTGTCATATATTCTTTTAATGAAAAATACTATAGTTATAAAGTTATTTACAGTTACTTTTACAATAACATCTGCGTGGAAAAATTAAAAAAAAAAAAACTGTTCGCATGCAAACTCATATTAATCTGCGTTTTTATGTTTAAATGTTTTTATGTGTAAAAAACAAACACATGTACTATTTTTGTTACATCTACACAATAATAAATGCTTCTACTTATAACATATATTTTACTTCTAAATAATAAAATAATCTCAGATTTACCATTAAAGATAGAACATATATAAAAAGATTACAGGAGTAATACAACTAGTTATTAGAAAATATATAAATTATACTTCTTGGGGATTCCGTAATACTGATCATGGAAAATATGACAACACTGTTTTCACCATTCTGCCAGACAGTATATTGTGTAACTTGTACAATGTGAAAAATACGCGAAATCAGAAGAAAAATTACAAACAGAATAGTGACCTACCGTTATAGATTTTCGGATTTAGCTTATGAAAACTGTTCGTGAGAATAGAAGATACTGAAAATAGCTTTAAATCTTTGTTGTGTTGAGTACCGAGTTACATATCTTTAACACGCAACCAGATAGATTATAATTAAGAATATTTAAAGAATCTTATCACTAATTTAATTTTATAGAAAAGATTTTATAATTCTTGCACGCGAACACACACATATCTCATAAGTGTTTATGCATTTAAAAAACCCATATAAAAACAGGTTCATATATAAACAAACTGTGTTGGTATATATTTTTGAGGAATTTCATTTGTCGAGACTTAACTGCTATGTAGTAAATATAAAATCATAAAAACCTCCTTTATACAACTTATAACTTAGTAGGTTTTGTCTTAGACAAAACCTTATTAAGTTAAAATCTTAAATAATCTTAAAATCTAAAAACTATATATCAACCTAAAATCTGTATTTCAATCACTGGGTTCGTTAAACTGATACTACAGATCTCACATATTTTTATTATTATTGGTGACAATTATGATGTAGTTATACTGCAAGAACTGGTAGGAAAACAGGGGCTAATGAAGCATGAGTTTAGTCCTGGAAAAGAGCTAATAATGTGAAATAAATATGGAAAATTAATTATCAAAAGAAAAATCTATTAATCCGTGTGGGTTTTTGTTTAGAACAGGTCAAAGCCAATATATCCATACATCGATGAACTTTCTCGTCAGATGTTTTTCGTTTGGTTATTTTATGATATAGAATTAGGGTTTTTTTAATAGATAATTTTTGTGTTAAATTCAATAATATTTTGAGAAAATTTGGAAAATATAAAGGACCAAAATCATGTTGAAAAATAACGCTGTTGTTACAGAACTTACACAAAAAGGGATGTGTAGAAAATGTGAAAAACATTTCTCGTGGTATTGGATACACGGATTATGATATCAGAATATATGAATTATACGTGACAAAATCATATTTTATTTAAAAGCTAAGATTGTTCTATTATTGTTAACTTTAAAGTATAATTATTATATTAACCAGTATTGCTTTTGGGTTTTACTTGAAATCTTAATATCATTAAATATAATATTTTTCAATCCTTAATTAACAAAAATAAACCCGAATTCTGCAAATAATTTTAGGATGTTCCAACGCACAATACATACAGAAAATAAAAATCAAAAATAAAGTTAATAGATTTACTTAAAAATTATTTCTTAATATAAAAAAATACACGTATAAAAGATGAAATTTCTTGAAATTGAGAAGCTTTTAAGTGTCTTGTTTTTGTTCAACATCTTTGAAACTATGTAGACGGTTGAAATTCTTTTCTTATAGTATAAAACAATTTACCTTAACTTTAACCGTAAAACTATACACAACTAAAAATATATTGTAAACATCAATTTTAAATTTCTTTATTCAAAGCATTACAAAAACATTATTCATTTTTTTTAATACATTTATTCCGCTCCAATAAACCTACAATAAAAAAAAAATCGATTGATTATTTATTTTTTTGAATTTAATTTATATTTTTGTTTTACATCAAAATGCTACAAAAAGAACTTGTATAAACTACTAAAAAAAGACATTTATTTTACGAAACGAAATGCTTTTTGTGAGGTGATAACTAATTTTGGTATATATTTTCGAATTCAAGAATTCTTTAAAAAAATATTACAGGCTAATATGAACGTGTATTACTTTAGCTACTAAAGTCCACAAAAAGCACCGTAATGTATAATTGTATATAATTTCATAAACAGCTGATTAATTAACTTTTTTTTCGATTACTACACTTTAAGTGAATCTGATAATAAACACTTGATAGGAAATTCCTCTTGAAATTCCACAAAAATTAAAACTAGCATCAAAACTTGGGAGGAGAGGTCGTTTACTGTGAAGTCTAATAACAGCATAGGCCAAATAACAACAAGGAACCAAAAAAAAAATAAGGAAGAAATGAATACTGAGAAAATAATTAAATACAAAGTAAAGAAAAAAAAACAACAGAGAAGAGCAAATAGAAATAGAACAAGCAGCAGAGTGCGTTAACATAGATTATAAAATAATCATTTGTTAGATAATAATAATATAGCCAATATCACTTCATAATCATATCACAAGTCAAACCATAAATCACATGGGAGTCATAAGGACTAATATGTGAAGGCATTTAAGCCTTCTGATGTCTCCACCGTTTTACAAGAGATTAATGGCTAAGTAGTTCATGTGATTGTTTTGGCGTAGTTCATACTTAAAACTAAAGCTTTTTACCTTTTCCTGGAGACAACGTAAACTTAAATATTTATGGATCTCAATATTGTTCGTAAACAACAGCTCTCCTGTGATATACCTCACCAACTTGTTCTGTAACCGCTATAATATCTCAACGATGCTCATTCTGTTGTTCTCCATAGTTCAATATCATAAGTACAAATCGGTTTCAGGACTACTGAATACAATAACAGTTTATTAGATAATGATATGGGACCTCTTATCCAGTAACCAGTACATTTCCTTAAAGATGATAATATCTAATCGCTTCCTCTCTTCCTGAACATCTTCCATGTCAGGTGAAGGTTCAGGTACTTTACACGATGTTGGTATGCGGGATAAAAACGCCATCCAGGTTGATCACCGGACAGTCCCTTCCCCTCAAGGCGAACGTTGCATGACTTGACTTCCCTTGGCTGATCCTTATCTTTAATTTTCCCAGCCACCTGTTTGCTTGATCCATTTCAGATTACAGATTAGCCGAGGACACAGTTGGGTCGACAGTAAAAGAAACAATGGTGGCAAATGTGGTTCGCAGTCCGAAGTTCCGCAGCGGATTTAGTGTTGAACGTAAGACAGCTCTTGACCATATATTACTTGGGAAGATAAGATATTACAAAACTAGGTAATTCGGTTGAGGAGACATTTTTTTAACTTAACAGTATAGTAAGCCAGCCATACTTTATCAAAGGCCTGTTAAACATGCAGAAAGGCTACCCAACAGTACTTCTTCTTCTCAAGGCACTTGCTTATGATGTTATCAAGTCCATGCTTCTATTCAACAGTGGAGAGAGACCGTAACGAAATGATGATCGGAAATGATACGACCTTCTTCTACAATAAGCCATAGCCTCCGAAGAAACAATTTTTCAAATATTTTCGACAACACAGGTAAGAAACGTTATGGCCTACACGATGATACTACATGCACAGGCTTGCCCAGTTTGGGAGACCTTCAATTCCATCGGAAAGTATGTCATCCGTAGTGTACTATTATATAGATGCACTACGTACCTACGTACCGGATGGCTTTGGGTGGAAGCATGAACAGCTTCTTATTAGTAACTAGATCAAACCCTGGGCCTTTTTCGCATTTCGCGCCTTCCTGAATACACGCCGAACTTCTTAATAACAAATTAAAACTATTATTCTGACTCCATACGGAGATGAAGCAAATAGATCAATCTAATTCCAAAGCGAAGAATAAAAAACTATATGAATATAACGAACAAAAGACCGATTTCAACATTTTCCATCAGTAAGAATGAGACATCCATTATCTTAACATCCCAATTCCAGTAGGGGAAGACACCTAGCCTTGTGACGATTCAGGTTGCCACACACCACCGCTAGTTCCTAGCCCTGATGGGCTTTAACGGAAGGTCGTCTTTTGACCCACTAACTTTTTACATCTCACAGTAATAAGTCAGACCTCGTTGGGATGCCACCGATGTAAATGCCTCGGCAGACATTTACATCAGTGAATTAAGACTCAGAGCTTTTTAGTCTTCGCTGTAGGCTTCTTTCGGGCATCCCTAATTCGTTGCCCTTTGAACTAGCTAACCGAGTACGCGGAAGCACGAACCCCGCGCCTAGTTCTATATTTAGACTGAGCTGTTGTGAGTAAATATCTCATAATATTTGAGGTAATTCAATAAATTACATACCACAAGAAATGTTGTTCGCAACAACGGAATTTATTCCTAGTTCCCTTAGTGAACTCAACTCTGTAGTTCGAACCCCTGATTTGACTACATCTACGGACTTCGGTCTGGTTTACCAGGGAGAGAAGGACATACCTCCTACTCCAATTCAGATCCATCGCAGAATCCCACGTGACAGTTACTTTATCACGTAAACTACCATCGTCGAAATGGCGCTACACCTCACGGCTGCATTTGAATCCGTGCCCTCGGCAGTGCAGTCACCATCTCGCCAACAGCGATGTTTGCTCATTCATTTAACTGCCCTCGTCAAAACGACGCTATACTTCACGGTTAAATGGATAACAATATCCTCGGCAGTGCAGTCATCGTTCCGCCGACAGATACTAATAATCATCATACTTGTTTCTAACTGACCGTGGCTCGGTGCCAAAACGCCTAACTCCGGCCAATCAACTCTCTAGGCAGTCCCTTGCCACCCGGAGTACTACACTATTTATAGTCCCTTAGCTGTTCTGCTCAGTGCGAGGAATCGGAGGAAGCTAGCCACTATAGTCCATTCTCTGCGGGCCTTTCAATTGACCCGCAGATCAAGAAAGGAGTTTACTCTCTCGAGCTCCCTAACAACTCTGGTACGTTCAGCCTCGAACCGGGAACAAACATAAATAACATGGTCCACAGTGTAACCGACCCAACAGTCCGGGCATAAGCTCGAGTCAGCCAAACCAAACCTAGCCAAACTATTCCTAAAGACACCACGTCCCGAAAGGAATTGAGTTTTTTAAGATTGGGGAAAACCCACCTAATAGCTCGCTAAGTCCCTAACATCTGGAAATATACCATGCGTATATCGGCCAGTAGAAGAATCGTTCCACCTAATTTGCCAAGAGTCAAAACCTTGGTCTTCAATCTCTCGCATACACCTAGAAATAAGAAGGCCTTCCTTATTAGAGATATACCGGTTGCTACGTTCCGTAGCTAGAATGCCAGTTGGTTTTACGGCGGCGATCACAGAGACTGCCTCTCTCAAGACAGTTCTGTAGCCTCCGACAACAGCTAACAATAGAAGACGCTGAGTTCGCAATAAAATGTCCCTATAACACTGGAATTGTAAACGTTGAGCCCAGATCCATTATCTTAACATCTCAACCCCTTAGGGAAAGACACCCATCTTTGCTTCCGGTCACCCCTCCTCCCGTTCATAGTCCTGTTGGGCTTTAACGGGAGATGTCTATCGCCCTCTGACTTTTTACATCTCATAGTAATAAGCCTAGTCTCGTTGGGATGCCACCGATGTGCCACCTCTGTATGTCACCTCTGTAGACATTTCCATCGGTGATTTATTGAACTCAGCTTTTGCCTTCGCTGTAGGCCTTGTCTGGACATCTTGAATGTCGTAATCATATCTCTCTAGCTAACCGAGCTCGCGGAAGCGCAAACCCCGCGCCTAGTTCTACTTATGAGCCAATTCGTGAATGTCTCGTATTTCGAGGCAATGAACACAATATACCACCAAAAACGTTGATTGCACAACGAAAATTTAGTCCTAGTTCACTTAGTGAACTCAACTAGTTCAAAACTCAGACTTAGCATTATCTTAACATCCCAACCCCGTAGGGGAAGACACCCGTTTTCTCCTACGGGGTTGGGAAGACCAGTCACTAGACGGAGTGCCTAGTGACATTCCGTTCGCCACACCACTCCTCCCCGTTCCTGCGTATTATCTTAACATCTCGATCCCCCCCCCCCCAGGGGAGAAGATGCCGCCTCGTAGCGTGTCCGGTCGCTACGCCACCCTCTCCGTTCCTAGCCAGTAGTGGCATTAACGGAGGAGTATTATCTTAACATCTCGATTCCCCCCCCCGGGGGCAGAAGATCCCGCCTCGTAGCGTGTCCGGTCGCTACACCACCCCCTCCTTTCCTAGCCAGCAGTGGCTTTAACGGAGGACTTCTTCTCGCCCTCAAACTGATGCACACCACAGCTTACAGTTTAGGCCCCGTAGAGATGCCACCGATGCAGATGCCCCAAGGGACATCTACATCGGTAAAAGTTCACCCCGAGATAGATTTACAAGTTTATGCCTTCAGAATGAAGACAACGGACACCTGCAGCTACCACGTCGCCCTCAAGAACTAAGCTAGAAACCTAACCGCGGAAAGAAGACCCCGCGAGTATTATCTTAACAGTTGAATTTGCTAGAATACCACAGTTTGATTACAAAATTTAAAAGGATCAAGCTGAATTCGAACCGTTCTCGTATCAAAAAGCCGAATATCCAACTACCCAGAACATCGATTACGTAAAAATACTAACTAAATTACTTTAGAAATATATCACACAAATAGAGCATTCTGCGTCTTCTTTCTCATACAACTAAATTATCTTTTAATATATTAGAAAAATAGAAATTCTCTCATTTATAATATCTAAATTGATAAAATCAGTTGTATCAATGTAAAATTCATACGAACTAATATAGATGGATTTTTTATAACATTACAAACAATTCGGTTATATAACAGAGCATGAATATGTATTATTTATCCCTATTAGTTCACTAAAAAATTAATACGCAAAAATGTATGTTAGTAACATATGTGTGAGCGTATATACATACACACACACACACACACACACATATATATATATATAAAATATAATTATCTTAACAATATACAATCTGTATTCGCTAACAAATGTACCTCCGGGATAACTCAATCGAATGTACATTTTTTATCACTGAAATGCTATATTACTGAGCTAGAATAACATTCATTTACCCTCAAGGTATACGTCTGTTATATAAAAATAAATATGTATTTCAATATTCATTTAAAATATGAAGCACTTAAAAAAAAAAATAACTAATTAAAGTTTACACACATGTGCTTTTGTAAAAGCTACATTTAATTAGCTCTATATTAATATTTACAAACTGGTTAAATAAATATAAAATTGAGTAATAATTATATAAGGAAAAAAGGAATGAGTAAAATTAGCATAGACAGATATCGATAATTAATTTTCAGTAATATAGCAAAAAACATATAGTACAATATTAAAGAAGAAGATTTGTGACCAGCACAAGACTTTTCATGTACTCATATCTTTCTGGGGAAAAAATTATAACTGTATTCTTCAAAATTATTACTGAAAAATACTCATATAATATTTTCTATATTAATCGATACTAATATATAAATGTGTAAGAGTGCTGTGCACAGTAACAATGTGCTTGTAATAGTTGCATACGAAATTAGTGATGTCCAGTTATAACTTCCGATATGTGTTGCCGCCGTGCTAACAATTTGTTAAAAAATTAATTACACGATTCCTGAGTCTCGCAGTTAATTCATCGAATTCTTTGTACTTTTACTATCCGGTTCATGTTTTGATTGCTGATTGTTAATTTACCAAACTAGTGTAGCCGCGAGGCTTAACGCACCAGGCGAGTCAACCGGGCGATTTAGTTTGAGACCCAGCCAGATCGAGTTACTTTTACACACTTTAAATATTACTCATTTATTTAATTCTACCGCTTATCTGTGACGTCACAACATAACAGTAGTTTAGAGCTTTTATTGGGATGGGGGTGCGATTTTGTAAAAACTCTTTGCAAATATTGTTATTTTTTAACTGTTAACAAATGTGCCTAATAAAAATATGAAATATGACCTTAATTAGGCGAAGTTTCGAGATACGGAGGACGACCTTGCTCTATATTCTCATCCCCGGGACCTTTTAAGTTCAAAATTTAATGGCATCATTGTCCCATATATAGAAGTAATATGTCCAAGTTTGGTCAAAATCGGTCCAGTAGTTTTGGAGATATAAGATGATTTATAAGCCAACACCGAACACACACACTTACATACGAACATTAACATCCGGAAAATTTCCATCCCGTTTTTTGGGTTCCTTAGGTGTCAAAACGTCAAGATCCAGTGAAAACCGCTTATGCCCAAATTAAACAGATTTCACTACTTTCTCTTCTAAAGCTACAGCGCTATCTAGACGGGAAGTAATAATTTTTTACAGAATTTAGTTCCATTGTTAACTTCTAGATCTACTGTTGGAAAAAAAAATTTTTTGGGTTGTACGATAAAATTCAAAAATAGTTACTGCGTATATTACATAACTATTTACAAATTGAATTAAATTTGTAATTAATTCATAAAAAAAATTAATGAGTAAAAGACGGAGTTGTAAAACAGATAGTAGTAATATATGATGATGTAATTAAACATAAATACGGAATCATTAAATAATTAATAATATTTAATTATTAGTTACAAAAGAAACCTTATGACTTGGATTAGGAAAATAAACAATCAATTACATAGATAGCTTTTATTTTTATGTTTTTATATTTTTAACATAAATTTAATCAAAGTTAAAGATAATAAATAAGCTACGGTTAAAGATTGATTGAAACCATAAAATATATGTAGTTTTTAGTGCTTGCCTTATTAAAATATTGGAAAATGAAATCAGATATACTCGCTAAATTTAACTGTCTTATGGAGTGTTTTGACTGTATCATGTTAAATGAAATACGGCATTAATGGTATTATTTTCTTATAAACGATTCATTTAACAGATCCATTTCCTGAGTATTTCTTCATAATATATGTAAAAACCAAGGTTAATCTTATTTTATTTTTAATCCATCGTTATTTGTTCCATCGTAGGTAGCTCAACGGCTCAACTGATTTAGATGTATGACCCCGCGTTGGAATCCTTACGTTATCGGGAGTGTCGTAGGCTATATAAATTATATATAAAAAAAAAAATTGAGAAAAGAAATTATATTATATACAAAACTGTTACCTTCACGCTCTTTATTATCCTATATTAAGAGCAATATTTGCCACACAAACATTTGTAACGCGCTCTGAATGCGCTCCTTTGAAAATCAAATGCGAATTTCAAAAACCGTAGTGAGAAGTTTCCGATTTCAACTGCTAAGTGGCGAACTCTCCTTTTTTAGTTTTTTTTTTGACAGTCGTAGTTTTTAATTTTTAACAGATTTAAAACTTGTTCATTTTTTAAATTGGTGCATTATTAGACCGACAATTTTTCGGTTTCATCAACCGTATCTTCAAGTAACAGATATTTTAGTCAAAAAGATTTTATATTTAAAAACTAATTAAAAGAAAAAAATAATATAACGTATTAGTTAATTACCATAGATAATACAACAGAAAGAACTGTACGCGGTAATTGTTGAGGTATGACGTATCTCGCAATTTATTTTTGAAGGAACATAAATGGCATGTAATTTAACACGATAACACTGGAGAACAGCGAGATATATATGCACCTGCACGACATTTTGTTGACAGCGATCGAAAAAATATTTATAAGATATGCAAATAATCACACTAGTTGAGAAATCAATTATAACTTGTAACCCTATTAAGACACACAAATGATTTAACTAGATACTTAATCAGATCACAGAAATAATATTAGGAGTTGAATGAGTTAGATTAGACCAGTCAGTCACCGAATCCTTTCTTTAATGAATCGAATACAATTCCATCGATATACTTAATGAATCGTAAATTTAATATTGGTCGCTATTATAAAAATCTATGGTCAAGGGCACTGGTATGAACCCTTGAGTTTCTTTGATTTTTTTTTACTGTTGACATAAAAAAATAAACACACTAAAGAATACATAAATTATTCAGAAGTTAAACATTTTGAAGAATTATTTAACTATTGAAGAGAAAAATAGAAGAAAGCAAAAATTGTGTTTATCGATAGTCATTAAGAAAAAAACTGCAAAATAATGAATATTTAAACTATGACAGAAATACTAATCGATGAAAAAAATGTTTAATGAAAACAAATTAAAGAAAATAAATAAATAATATAATAAAATAAATAAAAATTCATACATATTTTATCAGATATACGAGTAAATAATAATAATAGAATAAAAATAATTTTATATATATATGTAATTTTTCAAATAGAGCTGGATCTCATTTGATTTAAAGAGAACTGAGAAAAGTTTATGAGATTTGCCTCTTAGAAAGAAAGGAAACTCTTAATCCTAACGAAGCAAAAACAAGGGTAGAAATAACTTCATTTGCATTTACTGCTCGATCAATCAGAGAGTAGAAACGTCATCTCCTTACAGTAGCGAATACTGATTGAATGTGACTGGGATCGAATACATTACAACAACTGCATTAACTCTCATCTAAAACGTCTAATATATATATATTTTTTTTCTGAGTAAAAAATACACAAAATAAAGTTAATATTACTATACTGTTGAAAACTGTATAAAGATTTATAATAATAATAATAATAATAATATACTGCATTTTCTTGTATAATTTATTAATAATTAAAAACAATAGCTTTTATTCCACTTTATTTACCTCGACAAAATCAGATAATGGAATATTTTTTTTAAATTGAAATAGTAGTTGTGAAAAACTAAATTAAATAACTTAAATAACAGGCCCTGATTTAAATGTAAGCAAAAAATATAAAACAATATAAAAATGTACACGTGTTGTTTTTTAAATAAATTTAAAAAGAAATGTTTTGTTTACGTTTGGTAGAATAAAAAGATCCATGGCTAGGTGTATTAAATAAAAAATCGTCATTTTAGAAGGTCTATGGAATAAGTGCTACAGAATATAAAAATTTACAGCAAAGACATCTGAATTATTAAGAATTTGTGTTGGCGGTAAAGAACGAAAGTAAAATTTGGAGACAAAACAAGCACCAAATGTGAATGATGTAAAAGAATGTTGTATTCTCTCGCCTCTACTGTTTAATCTTTTTTTTTCTTTTTCTGTTTAGCCTCCGGTAATTACCTTTCAGATAGTACTTCAGAGGATGAATGAGGATGATATGTATGAGTGTAAATGAAGTGTAGTCTTAATAGTACAGTCTCAGTTCGACCATTCCAGAGATGTGTGGTTAATTGAAACCCAACTACCAAAGAACTCCGGTATCCACGATCTAGTATTTAAATCCGTGTGTACAAACATCTTACTTTACTAGGACTTGAACGCTGGAACTCTCGACTTCCAAATCAGCTGATTTGGGAAGACGCGTTCACCACTAGACCAACCCAGTGGGTTCCTACTGTTTAAGTAGGAACACACTTGTCTGTGCTCAGACAAAGCCTTTAAGGAAGCTTTATATGGGCAACATATTGGAAGAAAAATGCAGAGGTTATCGATACAATTAAATATGCTGATGATACTGTCTGTCATCTTATGATCCTCAACTTTTCCTGAATCGAGTTAACCAAGCAGAATGGGTTTAAATATTAACTCATCAATGACTAAATTCATAGTATTCAGACGCGAACAACAACGTAGACTAGCGTCGTTAACGGCGCTGGTCTAGGTCTAATGTCAGTGGTCATCAAGTAAAACGAGTTACTTACTTCAAGTATTTAGGGTGGTACATCACCGA
The DNA here is from genome assembly GCF_047948215.1 of Lycorma delicatula. NCBI lineage: Eukaryota > Metazoa > Arthropoda > Insecta > Hemiptera > Fulgoridae > Lycorma > Lycorma delicatula. Next base: position 69,214,003 of record NC_134456.1, on the reverse strand, counting down.
CTAGCTGGATCCTGATAACCAGATAAAACGAAGAATAGAGATATAGCGACAGCAAATATTCTTAGAATGAAACCCATATTTTGGAATAGAAATCTGAATTCGAAGTTTACACAAAGAATGCTCAAATGTTGCAATTGGTCTACGTTAATATTCGGTGTGAGGTCTGGGCATTGAAAGCGAAGACTATTAAGCGCGAGTGGAAGCGTTTTAAATTAATGTCTTGATAGAAGAGTTTTGCATTCAAAATATTCTTCTATCGAGCTACATAGAAGCCACACAGTTCCCATGGACGGAACGGAAGTCTGATGAAGATATTTTAGAAAATGCCATAGTTGGACTAAAGCTCCTGACAGATATTAAATGCAGGAAGCTGGCTTATTTAGGTGTCGTTTTAAGGGAAGCCAGTATAAACTTTTGAACTGGTTCTTCCGGGGAAATGAGGGGCGTAGAGGAGCTGGAAGAAGACGAACCTCCCTCGTTGGGCAACATTAAGATTTAGACCGCAATCCAAGGCGCAGAAACCATTTTTCATAGTCATAGTAGTGTTTTCATAGTTCCTCAGAGAGAGAGGAATACGGCAGGTTGATAGTCAATGTCTGGGCGACCTGATATTACACTTCAAAAAGAAGATTAGATAATGAGAATACAAATAAATTTCGGAAGTCTTTTAGATTTATTTTCCTCATTTTTCAATTTATACTTCAAAATATCCAAACTTTCAATAATTCTACTAACCATTAAATTAGGATTCCTCAGAATTTGAAACTGTCTTTTTCTGTTTAGTCTCCGGAACCGCTGTAAGATAAAACTTCAGAGGATGAATGAAGATGATATGTATGGCTGTAAATGAAGTGTAGTCTTGTCCAGTCTCAGGTTGACCATCCCTGAGATGCGCGGTTAATTGGAAACCCACCACCAAAGAACACCAGTAACCACGATCTAGTATTCAAATATGTATAAAAGTAACTGCCTTTACTAAGATTTGAACCTTAAAATCTCGATTCGAAATCAGCTGATTTGCGATGACGAGTTCACTACTAGAACAGCTCGGTGGGTTCAGATTTAGAAACTATATATATTTTTTAATAGTAATATTTTGCTATTAATAATTATTTTGATACAATAACGAAAAATAATTTAATAAAACTAAAAAAAAAAAACAAAATACAAATATAATAAATATATTAACTCTCTCTTTATACACACACACACACACACACACACACACACACACACACACACACACACACACACACACACACACACACACACACACACACACACACACACACACAAAATAACACACACACATAAAATTATTTGGATGATTCAAATCATGAGGCTCTCATTCATTATACGGATAAAAACTAAAGTTATTTGTTAAAACAACAAAATATCGAAAAACAGTAAAAAAAAATACATTTTTTTTAGTTTCTATTAATAATGATCATAAATGATATGTTACTATCAGAAACTTCAAAAAAGTTCTTTATAATTATTTTATCACGTAATATAATTCCGAAAAAAATTATACGAAAATTATATAATTAGATTAATTATGTCGAATTTAATAGATATTATCATTATACTTAAAATCCAAACGCCAATTTATTTATTTCCTTCCTTTATTTAGATTAAAAAATGTATTAAATGATATTGTGGAACATCTATTTAAATGTGTTTTTTTTTAAACCCCATAGAATATAATGCTTATTGCAAAATCCATTATGTATTTACAGAATAATCTAAAGAAATTAGAAATACTTCAAAAAAAAAAAGAGTAGACACAAAAAAGAGTAGTTAAGCTGCAAAGTAATCACCAGCAGATAAGTTACGCAGAAGGAACGAAGAAAATCTAGCAAGCAGCACTTTTATTTTCCTAAATAGACTTGTAAAACCACAGAATTCTAAAAATTAGTAAAATGTAGTAATTACGTACAGAAGATAATAATCACCCAGAAGAAATTATGAATAGGATAATTATTCTGAAGAAAATGGAAAATATTAAAGTTAAGACCAACATTTAGTACTAAACATTATAATAAAACATGGAATATTTGTTAATGATTAGCATAAAAGAAAAATAACCAATGAGAATATGGTCGCACGTACTTAAGAATATGGTACCAACCATATATGAATGGTACCAGCTTGTGAATAATTAAAAAACTATTGCTAAAGATCGAACCCATACTGAAAGAAATAAAAACGAAGTATGGAATGTTAAAATAAAACAAATATCAGAGAACAAAATTACAGAGAACAAAGTACTGAGAACCTAGTAATATATAATTCATCTTTTTACAGGTAATTTGATTGATTAAATGAGTAATAAATTCTATCTATTTCTGTCAGTATATTTGGTAGTTATTAATTCATTAATCCATAATAAAAATAATTTATAATTTAAAATAAATTATATATTTGGCGTTTAGCTAAAACTTTGTGATCATCATAGAGTAACGGAACAAGGATCCTGAAGAAAGAATAAAACAGTAAAACCAGACAGTTTAAAATATATAATATAATACTGATTGTCTAGGGAAAGAAATCTATCTAAAATTCCCTTCTGAACGTTAATAGGTTATTTTAAACAAAACTTTTATAATAACTAAATGGATTTTTCCATTTTAAAAGCAATCTCACTGAAGTTAAATCGTGGCCAAACAAATAAAGAAATTTACTATGTAATATTTCTGTACATCATTCAGTAAAATAATTTGGAATATATATACTCAGAACAAACAAGAAATTATAAAAAAAATACGCATACCTGCCGTAACACAAGTGTTATGTAAATTTATTATAATGTTACGTGTCATAATATATATGATGTAGTGTTTATAGTCGTTAAAATTATTATTTGTACGTAATATCTTACATGACAGAAGTGTAAGTAAATAATGATATATATATTACTGTCAAGCAAAATACTATGTTTTACTGTCACTTAATTTTAGGTATACGTGAAATGTAACACCAAAATAGCATTTTGCATTCACAAAATTAATAATACTTTTATAGGAATGCGTATGAAATATCTGTCATTTATTTTATAATTTTAACTTCCGAAAATAGTTGACCGAATAATTTTCACTCGAATGATTTTTTCTTATGGAATGCAATCATAATTTTCTGTAAATTAAAATTTTATAATTAAAAAAAATTTAAATCTTATCCTGTAGAACTATTTATATATTGTTGAAAAAGTGAATATACGGAAGAATATCATGTTTCTTTTGAGAAAAAAATTACTCTCAAGATAATTATATAATTTAGTTCTGTAATAAAAAATAAAACATACAAAATTTCAATTGTATATACAAAGTGTATCACGAAGTTCTATCAAGTCTTTCGTAACCTACGTGTATTCTATTCGTGAAAATAATGGAAAAAATCATATAAACTTAAGTCCTATAAAATGCTTCGTTTTCCGAGTTACGGCTATTTAAAGATTTCACTGTGATTTCAGCTACCCCATGAAATGAGGTCGTGCTGAAATTTGTAGTACTTTAATAAAGAGGCAGAATTACTGACTTTTCATGGGTTCTGAGCTGAAAAGTCTAATAAAATAGATCCCAGAATCGAATCTAGAGTAGTTTTGAGAAATCTGGAATGAAAACCAATCAAGTGGGGTAAAAAATCTGTTTTATATGTTTGACGTACAATAACTTTGTTAAATGAGTAATAAATACATAAAAAATTTAAGCAAAACTTGTAGAGAATTTGATTTTTAACAAAATGGTCTAAGTTGAATAAAGCACAGGAAAGTTAGAAAGATTCGGATTTTATTTAGAAACGTACATTACTAAGTTTGTCAAAAAAGTACTTATTTAAGGGAATTAAAACCAAATTATATGTTGGTAACATGAAAAATTTGTAAAAACAAAATTTACTGTTAAAGTTTAAAAAAAAAGGTAATTACACAACAATTGTAAAATTAAAATAAGTAAAAATTACTTAGGCAGTTGCTTGCAGATGTTCCTCTATCGCTGAGACGGAGAGTATACTTCCAACACGATTGCGCGCCTCCCCACTTTTCTTCTACGGTTTCCACTCGCTTAAATCATCATTTTCAGAGAAATGGATCGGTCGTGGATGTTCACATTCCTGGCCTCCAAAACCACCTGATATAACACCTGTGGATTTTTGCTTTTAGATATGGATGAAAAATAGTGTATACGAAACAAAAATACATTCTCGTGAGGTTTTAATTGTCTGCATTATGGATGCGGCTGAGCAAATTAAGGACAACCCTGAAGAACTCAAAAGTGCAACAAAAGCAGGTACAGAAACGTGCCAAGAAATTTGTTGAAAATGACAGGTTCATTTTTGAACATTTATTATAAACTGATATGTATAATGTACTTTGGTCTAGTGTTCTGTTTCTAATAAAATTGGAATTTTTCTAATCTTTCTCTGTTTTATTCAATTTATCTTTCACCATTTTGTTCAGAATTAAATTTTCTATAAGTTTTGTTTAATATTTTTATGTGTTTATTAACCATTCAACAAAGTTATTGTAAGTCAAACACAAAACAGGGTTATTTACCCCATCTTATTGGTTTTCACCCCGATTTCTCAAAAGCTACAGCAGATAGGGTTTTGGGGCCTACTTTATTCAATTATTCAGGACAAAAACCATAAGAAATCACTAATTCTGTATCTTAATTAACGTCCTAAAAATTTCAGTACGACCCCCATTTTACCTGGGTAGCCGAAATCCGAGCGAAATATTTCACTAGTCGTAACTCGCAAACGAAGCATTTTAGGACATGCTTATATGGAATTTTTCCATTATTTTCCATTATTTTAAATAGGTTATGAAAATTCCGGGAGAAGTTTGTGATAAATCCTGTGTATTTTCCATATTGGATGAAATCATCGATCAAAACAATATTTTTTAAATTTTAGTGCAGTCCGTAAATTAACATAATAAAATTAATCTTATGTTATGCGAGTGTAAGTTAAGTAATTGCGTACGAAAATACACACATACCCACACATCAACTGTTGTGTATGTTTATTTATTAAAGGTTCAATAAAACACTATTGCTTAAAAAACTACAATAACATTAACGACTTGTCACAGCAGCTGTTGCAAAATTAATAGTCTGATCAAGGAAGTTAATCGATTTATCTACGCTACAATATCCGTTTATATTAACTCATTTTAAATAAACTTTACCATCATTTTTTTAAGAAATTACAATCTACTGATAAACATCTTAATATTCTGATGATAATAAACACAATTACTCTTGGTGACAATATAACTTACATAAATTCACAAGAAGAATTTTATTTTATGAATTATGAGACAACTTTAATTAATTTGAGATTTTTCTATTTGGAAACGTTTATAGAAATTCATTAAAAGAGTACACAACAGATCATAGTTTTTTCGATAATTTTACGAGGTAATATACAAGTTCAACATAAACAGAGTTAAAAAAATATCATTAACACACATGCGCACATACATGCACAGTAACACATAATAATAGAGACAATGAAAGATATAACACATAAATTTCAAATACGTATGCAACATGCGACAACTTAACAGTGATTTTGTTGTTTAGAAACTTTCATCAATTAACACTCGGCTGACGAGTGGCTGAGCAACTGTAATTGAAGACGAAATTGGGAATCAACGTCCGGATAATGGTTAAACGACTGTTGGACTGAGGTCGCCGGAATAATGAAACTTTAATTTGGAATCGAAACCCAAGAAGTAATCTTAACATCACACTCCATTAACGTAACTGGATTATGTACAACGTACGATAATAGTTACATTACATTACTATAGATAATGCTATAGGAAATAGTTATAAGATTAAATATATTCATATAATACCAAATTGGAACTAATTTACAGCAAAATTAAATTACTGTTTAATGAAACAATAAAAATTAAATATAATATTCATAAATATCAATAAAATATTTTAAAAAAAATAAATAAATAGAATAAAAGAAGGAAAAAAACATTTCTAATAAAAGACAATTAACTTACAATAATATTAGTCGATGACAGGCCTGCTGTATACTTCTGAACAAATATTTTAAGCCGAGTATGGGCATTTTCAGAACAATATTTCAATTTTTACCTTTTTACTTAGTTATAAATTAAAAAAAAATAAATAAAAATCAGGGTAAAATTTTGTGGTATTGTAAAACATTCATTGTAAAAATTAAACGACAGAATACATATTAAAAAGTACGAAGTATATTTATCGAGATTTAAAAAATGTTACTAAAATTCCAATACAAATGAATAAAGAGAGGGAATTTGATTCTTTAGAGCACGGTTGCAAAATAATCAGATGATTTTAGCAAACTCGTCAATACAAAAGGGCATCCTGTTTATTAGTTTGTTAAGAAAATTGACATACAAAATATTAAACTGGCCGATAAAAGTCTTCAAAAACATAAGACAAAACGCTTATCTCAGTAGTCTTTAAAAACAAAAAGAAAACAAAGTTTTGAATGAAGATTATAACAATGAATTTTAGGTGTTGGAACAAAATAGGTCAATGAGAGTTGCAGTTCTAGTGGCGATAAACGGAACCGATTGTAGCCAACTAAACACGGGATGAACATCAAACTACCGACTAAAACAACAAAATTTATTTTCTATAGCATACTTGACCGCATTGTTTAATGAAAATTAACTATAATTAAATCTTTATCGCAATGCTTGTTATATTTAAAATTCAATAAAATAAATTTTCATTTTAAATCAATGTAGTACATTTTATCTTCATGCAATGCATTCTTTAACTGCGCCAACGAAAAATAACCTATTGGTTATTTTTTGATTTTAATAATTATTAAGTTAAGGTATAATTTGTCTAAGGAAAAATAAAACCGTCTAGGAAAAGGGGGAAAAATCGTTTCCAATTTTACTATCCTTAATCTATACACTGTATTACTTATTTTGTGATGTTGCTTTGAACGTTCCTATTCTAATTTTTTTTTTTACATAAATGTTCTCTTTTTATGAGATTACTGGTAATATGTTTCTTCTGAATTTTGTCATTTACATTAAAGCCGTAAAGAGTATTTAAAAAATTGAATAAACAATTTCATATTTATTTATTGGATAAACAATTTGCAGGAATGAGAACTTACTACGTACTAGAATTATAACAGTTAATGAGCATAAAGCTTTCTTATTTGTATCAGAAGAAGGTAACTTCATTGAACTAACATAACTACGTTCAAAATGTTTAATTAGAAAAAAATCATGCTTGAGCACACAGACTGTGCCCAAAAAATAAACAAAGAAGTAAATATTTTTATGGAACGAATTGTGATGTTTCACTTCAGTAAATCTAAATAAGACCGTTGATTAAACCTCAACAACCATAGTACACCGGGAAAACAGACATTTCAAATCAAAATGCATGCAGCGTATGTTTATTTGGTTTTGGGTCTTAGCATCGTCACAGAACAGCTGCAACAACAGGTGATCGCTGCTCATGCCAAATAGGAACCTATCACAAAGGTTATTTTATATACGCGCGCGCGAGCACACACACACACACACACACAGACACACACACACACGAACACTAATAAACACACATATACCAGATATTATAAAAGAACGACAACCAGTAAATTTTCAATTAAAAAAATTAAATTTATCAAAGCTATTAACTCATAATAATCTACTTTTCGGTATGCAACACTCACTTAAGGTCACTTTTGAATCTAGCTGAGAAAAACATTAAATGGCTACCATTCTGGTTAGGATTGTCGTAGGCCAAATTTTTTTTGCAACTCAACCTTTCATTTAAGATTTTTAAGTTTCTGCTGGGGTGCTCGGGTTTTGATAGTTTTCAGGTAGAAGGATTAGCTATATTTCATATTTTTTATGTTATAACTTTAAAAAAAAGTTATTTAAGGATTGTCAATATACATACATATATATAGGCACACACACACACACACACACAAACACATAATATTTTTCTGTCACGAATTTATACAAAGTTCATAAAAAGTATAGAAAGTTCGCCACATCTAATTGTTGAACTCTACGAAATTTTAACGATTATACGAGTATTTCTAAGAAAGTAGTATAAAGTTAAGTTGAATTAATTTCACGTTCATAGAAAAAGTATCTTAATTACGATCGAAAAAAGACTTAAAGAAAGGGAAAAAAGAAAATTTTGATAAAAGTAAAGGTAAAACAATCATGCAATCATGCTAAAAGAACTTGTTACCATGCCATAAAAAAAGCATAATATAATGCTACTCACATTCGGTATTACAGTTGTATTAGGCACTCTCTTGTGCTGAGGCAGCATTAAAAGAGACAGGAAAAATATTTATTAATAAAGTACAATAAAAAGAAAAAGAAACATAATATAACAGTTAGAAATTTCCACAAAACTTTCAGAAAAAACAGACAGATTTACTTCAGTTGAACGACTTTCCGCCAGGTGAGGTGGTCGTAAAAGTAGACACCATACTTTATGAGCTTCTATAAAGATGCAACAACAACTACTTGGTAACTCCTAAAGTCGCCCTGAGAAACGTGTCGTTTTACTCGATGCTGTATAAAGCTTGTACAGCAGTCTCCCAGTTAACAATTTTTTAGTTATAACGAACTTATCCTTAAAAATATTTTTCCAACAAGTTGAAGGTGGTTATAAAAATTTATATTAGATCAATAAAAATTAATGCTGTGTACGTGAAAAGACTAATAATAATAAAAAAAAGCAGCACTATTGCCAAATAACCCCCCCTCCCACCTATCACAAACCTTCATACACAAACGATACGAGATATACAGGGATGTACATGTGGACAAACAATTTTATACATGTATATTCACTAAAAAAAGAATCATTATATCTTATGACATTCAAATAAGATTTTTTTTTAAAATTAGTTTTATTTGACAAAAAAGACATTAAAATACGAATTTAATCTTTCCATGAAAAACTCCCACACTCTTGTCGGCCGGGAAACGATTACAGCAACGGGACTGAGCCAAAAGTTATTCGAAATAGTTATTAACAAATAAAACAGAATTTTAAATGCGCTCTTAATTGAAATAAATTTCCCAAAAAGCAAGAATATGCGCACGTAATATTCTCTTGAATTGTACGACAGGGACTGTAAAGTGGGGTCATGGCAGAAAAGATGGGAGTTTACTATTATGTACTACATCTTTCATTAATTTCTCAAAGATTACTTAAAACGTGGGTGACGGTGTATTACTAGCAGAAGAGATATTATCATGCAATACAAATTCATTCATTGGTTAAGAAAATGAGTATTTTTCATAAATATTCACGTAGATCATGTGAGTAATTGCGAGTATGAAGCTTATGACAAACTATTTAGTTTATCTGAAGGTGGAAAACGTGTTAACTGATGCGAAGAAGAATGTAATTACACTCTTCTTCTTCTTGCAATTAGGCACAATTAAGTAATAAGGAAACTTTCAAAATTTAACATGACTTCATAAAAGTCTTGAAATGATGAACAACTATTTATGTTTTCAAAACTGATTTCTTGTAACAAGTTTTTCAAGGCTGCAAATTTCTTTTTAAGGTCGATGGATATGAGTGGTGAGCGTACTTGTAATTGTCAGAAATTATAATGGATCGGTCGGTTTGATTCTACTGTTTTAAAGTACAAAATGGATATATTTTCACACATTTTCCGGTTATATTGGTGTTCTTCATGACTTATGAAGTTTATATATGGACATAATTTTATATATGTATCGGGATAGAATCCAGGGATCTATCTACAACCAGCGTATTTGTAAAAATTATACGTAAAAGATGCTCCAAAGAACAAAGGCCAGTAGTGTTAGGGCCAGCATATATTATACCAGGATATATTACGGATGATCTAAAGTCTAGTGTTAAGCATTATTACTTCAGCTGATACCCAATAAACATTCTACGATGATAAAAGATCACCAAGTTGTAAAAGCCAAAAAGTATACAAACTTTTGTCCCTTGTAATTTTTAAAATCATCAGCTGTAAAAACTGAAAAAGAAATCATCCTCGTAATTTAGGAATTTACAATCAGGACACTTTTAATTTTTCGAAATATTTTACTTCTGAATGCTAAAAATTCTTTGTAAATTATTCCATTCTAAGAATATAATTACCACATTTGCTTTCATGAACAAACCAAGCGTACACAGGTGAACGAAAAAGATAACATTACACTGATAAACAAAATTTTTTTTCCTAACATGCGATACATGATTTTAATCTGTTTTTTTTTTTTTTATTATAAAAACGAATATGAACTCAGAATCTTTCTATCACCTACCATTTTTGAAAAATTTTTAAATTTTAATTAAAGGAGTTTTTTTATTTTTCAACGTATAGTTAGCATTTTAAGCTCATATATTGTATTTTGTTAGCTCATTTTTTATTGTTTAACTTTGTTAAGATTACAATTTGTCAGCTATAAATAAACAATACTAGACAAAGAATTAAATCATATCATAGTCACACAATATGATGTCATATCTAATACTGAAGAGTGACCTTAATGGACAAAATGAATCATGTCTGTGCAGGTCAAAACATGCAGCTGAAAACACAGATGTGTTGTTTGTATTAAGCACTGGATTTAGAAACTAATTAATTTTGTTCAGTCTTATTGTTGTCTTACGTTTGTTAACAGTGCAGTGACATAATACTTCGAAATCGTGTAAATGATGTGGATGCCTTTTGTTTATAGGCATTTGTTTAGGATGGCTGAAAGGTACACAGAAGGCTTTGCCATTTGGTGTACCTGTGGTTTGGCGTGAACCAAAAGATCATGTAACAGATTGTTACTTTTGTTTAACAAGTGTGTCAGGAATTTCTAAAAAATCTAAACATACTGTAAAATATCCTTCATTGCAATCTGCAGTCAAGCCGGTACCTCACAGTGAAATTATTTCAGTTCCTCAGCCACCTGTGAATGTATGTTTCGAAAGCAGCGATGAAGAATCAGGCAGTACTGAAGACAACAATGATTTTGATTTTGAATTATCTTCCAATAAGCCACATCTTATATCAAAAGGTGAATTAAATGACTTCGTTAGGCATTTAAATTTATCATAAAATCAAGCTGAACTGTTGAGATCAAGACTGCAAGGTTGGAGGAGTTTACTTAAAAAAATCCAAAAAATTAAAAAAAATCTTCGGGCTTTCGAAGCTGACAAAAAGAACTTTCTCAGTACTTTATTAATGAAAATAATTTGGTTTATTGTACAAATACTGATGAGCTTGTGTTGCACTTAGGACAAGTTCATAAACCAGAGGACTGGGGCCTTTTCATAGATTCGTCCAAGAATAGTTTAAAAGCGGTTCTACTACATAACGGCAACAAATATCCTTCGATACCAATTGCTTATGGTATTAATTTGAAAGAGACACACGATGTGATGATAGATGTTCTCGAAAAAATAAATTATAAAAAACATAGTTGGAACATATGTGGTGAATTGAAAGTTATAGCTATTTTGTTAGGCATGCAGTTAGGCTATAATAAGTACATGTGCTTTTTTTGCGAATGGGACAGCCGAGCTAGGGATAAACATTGTTACCAAAGAGTGAAAGAAACGAGACAATTTAACTCCAAATGGGAAAATTCATGAGCCCTTAGTTGAACCCAAAAAAAATATTTTTACCCCCTCTCCAAATCTAGCTAGGACCAACGAAAACTTTGTAAAAGCAATGAAGAAGGAAAGTCCCGGATTTTTGTACATCAGGCAGAAATTTCCGAATGTAGGTGAAGGAAAAATTAAAGAAGGAATATTTGTTGGTCTTCAAATAAGAGAGTTGGTCAAAGATGCTGTATTTAACTCAATGTTAAATAATGTAGAAAGTGCAGCTTGGGCCTCATTTAAAGAAGTTTGGAAAACTTTTCTCGGCAAACAAAAATCTGCCAATTTCCACGATATTGTTAATCAACTTCTTACTTCATACAGATTGTTTGGAAATACATTTTCTCCACTCACATATGGATTTTTTCCCGGACAACCTCGGAGACGTAAGTGACGAACACAGTGAACGCTTCCACAAAGACATTTCGGTGATGGAAAGCCGCTATAAAGAAAAATGGAATACTATCATGCTAGCCTATTACTATTGGACATTAATTCGGGATGTGCATGAGGCTATTTGTAAAAGAATTAGCGAAATCATTCTAACACAAGTATGACCATGAAAAATTACAAATTTTATAGATTTAAACTATATTTTCCCTTAATTTTTTTTTGAAGCGTAACTTATTTAAAACTAAGGGCGATAGAAAAATTGTTTTTAGAGATCTGTAATTTACGCAAAAAAGCAATTCAAGAAATGGTATCACACTTGGATAAACGCTAAAAAAAAGTTTTTTGTCTATCAGTGTTATAAGATAACTGACGACAGAAAGTAATAATCTAAATATTTTATATGGCAATATCGAAAATAAAGTGAATCACACAGAAAAAAAAAACGAAACTACTGAATGTAATACCTATCGATAATTAATAAGTCTGTCTATAATGAAAATACATCTTTGAAAATATTTATATTCCAATAAGAAAACTGTTAAAAATATTTTTAAATGTTATGATAAAATAAAATATTGCTAAGAATTGCAATATTGCTTTTATAATTCTATGAATACTTAGTTATTTATTTATCCTGAAATAAGTTAACAGAATAATGTCTTCAGAAATATATAACATTCTTAATTTAACAACTAAGAATAATATAATTAATTACAGTAGAGTTTAATTATATTAATAAAGGAAAAAATAAGACCTAAGGAAAAACTAACTTAAAACAAAAGAAAATATAAATATGACGTCGTTATATATAAAAGATGAGAGTATAAATGTTCAGAATTGAAATAATAGCGGCTAAAAGAAAATATTCTTAAAGTTTTGAAATAAAGATATAGCAATTAGATAAATTTTAAACTATCCTGGAAATTTTATTGCTGGAGATGTTTTCACAAGTAGTTTTTTTTTACTGCCAATGCTCATATTTTTATTTTTCTGGAATATAAAAGAAAAATGTTGTACCTGCATGTAGTGGTCGTGTTTATTAACAGGAACACGCGAATTTCTACAAAATAATGAAGATAAATGAAAAAAAAATAGGGAACGTCCTACGTATTACGTAACAATGTAATTTGTAGTATTTTTGCAGTATTCATTTATTAAACAGTGCTACCATTAAATAAAGAAAAAAATTCGTAAAGGAATAAACTTAGTATACATGTATAAAAATATGCGAAACAATATGATCCAATATAATTCTGTGTTGAAAAAAATTCATTCATCGTTCGATAAAAGAGGAAAATTATTTGAAAGATGAATAAATGAATGGAATGAAAAAAAGATTAAAAAAGAAAAATGAATGTTGCGAGCTTGTAGGTATTAGAAAAGCATGTCAAATCGTCATTAGTTGGAGATGAGAATTTTATTGCAGACTCTGTAACGCAGTAAATGATCTGAAGAGTGAAGAGAACAACTCTTTGCAATTCGCTGCTTCTTAGTTTGTTGTAAACACGCCACAATAAAAAAGCATTAAAAAAAACACTAAAAATCTTTTTTATTTCTACAAAATAATAATTTTGGTAAAGTGACATAAACTAAAAACTTTAATCGAAATTTAGCTAATATACAATTAATAAGACACACAATTGTGAATTGAAAATATATCTTTAAGGAAACTTCATGAAATTAATATTTTCAGCTATAAAAAGTAAAAGTACAAAAGAAATACGTGATAAAAACGTGAAATTCATGGCAATCTGTGGGATAGCATTATGTGCAGCAGTGAGATAGGAATAGGAAATAAGAGTCTCTGGATAAATTTACACGCAGATTATACTAAAAGTGCAATAATCGTGGCATCCACACCAAAAATCTTACGAGTATGAGATGCACAATCACACAACTCAGTTTGGTGAAGAAATTATGAAGGAAAAATTAAAAGGATTTGTGGTGAGAAAGTTTACAGTTGAAGAAACTGCACGAGATGATAAACAATCCCACATAAATAACTTTGTCCTCCAGGCAGTGGCTCTCTATTACCATTCACAAACCCAAAGAATCAGGAAATTTTTACCTAGCAAAGGAACAGCTCATAACTGGTCAATGACTGATCAGGACTTTCTGTACTGAACAATATTATCCCCTATTTCGGGAATTTCGTGGCGTGTTGAAAAATTTAACAGAATTATAAACTGTTCCCTCAGAAATTCGATAGTAGGATTTGAAAAATTTTTTGGAAGTTGTATTTTCTCAAGCCGGAATTATAATATGAAGCCAAACATATGAACAAGATAAGATGCCTCTAAATGCACCGGCAATTTGAAAATTTAGTGTTGCTACTAGATGATGTTTAATTAAACATAAGTGATCAAGAAGTGCTTTCATTAAAGTTAAAAAATCCTTATCCGGGAAAACTTAGAACACTGTAGATATCATAGTCAAAACAGATTAAATATAATTCAAACTGATACAAAAATCCAAGTAAAAAAAATTACGATTAATATTAGTTATGAAAAACTACAATATTTTTTATATTTAAACATTTTATTAAAACAAGTTTTATTATAATAATTTTATCTCCTTTTCATTTAAAATACAAATAGTGGATTATAAAATAAATAAATATAAAATTCCCATTATTGACTTTACCGACATTGTAATATTTCATCACTCATGAATCATGTGAACTTGTTAACAGCTGTTCTAATCAAATTTTCACTAGAAAAAAAGAAAGGTTTTAATTTTATACTTTGCCATGTCAGTAAGTAAACGATAGAAAATATTTAATACTTCATTGCTAGAAAATAACAGAAGCAAGTGCACCGTATATATAAAATTTTCAATAAAATAAAAATAACCTTTATTGAAATAAAAAGGTATTCATTTGTACATAAAACACTTTTGCAAAATAAACTGAGCATTTTATTTCGGATTGTAAACCCTTCTCTATCGAAACGTTTATACATTTTTTAGTATCAAATACTGATTTCTGAGAAAGAAAATAAGAAACGATAAAAATTAAATAGCGTTTTAAATTAAACCGTAATTTAAATTTTAATTTGAATTATTTTAGAAGCGAGGGTAGATATAAATTTTTTACAAAATAATGCTTTAAAGATGACGTAAAAAATATATAATATTTAAGCTAAGGAGATACAAATTAATTTAACTAACATAAAAAATAAAAAAGTCAAACTAAAGAATAATATAATCAAAATACTGTATCGGAACATTTCGTGGTTTATTCTTTCTACAATTCTTTTATATTGAAATTATGTCGTTTCACAATAGGCACACAATATCCGATTACAGTTTGAAAGTTTACCCTATTCAATTTTTTTCTAACTAATCTTTATACTGAAATATTAATATGAAATTAATATAAATCTAGTAAAAAAAATTGAAAAGTAAATAAATACCTAATGAAAATTTTCATATTAAAATAAAAAATTTCTATTTTGAACAAAGAATAAAATTTTTTGATCTCTTTTTGGTTACTGCAGTACACGAATATCACGCGGAAGGCAAAAACGTTTAATAGGATTTGAATCCCGGGTCCTGAAACAATACAGAACGCTAATCGGCGAAGACTTTAATAAAACCCACTGATGGATACATAAAGTAGAATATAAAATAAAATTACACAATTCATTTTTATGATAAATTAAATGAAAATTAATTAATTGAAAACGATGTAAAGGAATGTAACAAAAAACAAATTTATTCTTGTGTTTTCTTTTTGAGAAAAATCTATGAAAGAGAAATTTAATTTCAAAATATATGTTTTTTAACCTTGTCTATCTCAACTTCTAAGCAAAAAAATCTCTTTGTTGTCGCGTAAAAGCAACTCAAAATTGAATTTTGCAGGAAGTGAATTATTGATGAAACGAGTGCTTGAGTTGTGTGATATGTTTTACAGTGACGTACAGCGTAGAGAGGCTTGTAATTGCTAAATGTTTGAAATAAATATTTATATGGATGAATAAATAACGGGAAATACAGTACATGTTTTTCTCTTCTATACGATCACGGTAAAAAAAAAATATTCTCACTTAAGTAAAATTATATATGTTATTATTTTTCTATTTTTCTACTCTGAGTTATTAGTTTTTCATTTTTATAAGCCTAAAAGAAAGTTCAGCAAATCATAATTTATTTAATTAAATAAAATTAAAAAAATACTTACGAATTAATTCGCTTGTTTTGCTTACAAACGTTGCCTATATATGCTTGAACGTTTAATTTAAATAAATCATTCATCAAAAACTGTCAAAAACACAATTTTGATTAAAACAAAAACGAAAAGTACCCTCAATCTATTTAGAACATGAGTTTATCCAAAGTATGAATTTTTTTTCCAACGCAAAGAATTTATTTTTATATTATGTCTATATTACAAATACCACTGAGTCTGTATATTATATCGTCTCCAAAGGAAAATAGGTTCATATTTGAATTACTTAAACATTTCTTTTTATTTCTATTTTTTTTTCTATTACGGCAGCACATGTTTCTACACTGAATTATCAATGAGAGTAATGATGTTTACAAAAGTGTGATGTGTGAATAGCGAGAAATAGTTAAATTGAAAGGTTGAATACAAACTGAATTTTTTGGTTCTAGCATATCAATTTGAAACAAACATTCGACTCAGTAAGAAGGTAATGGGAAAACGACTTCACTGCTCATTTTTCCTAGTAAGTTTGATACGAGTTTGTTATGCCTGATAAGGGGCTTATTGGTGATTTGTGTCTTAAATCAGGTTCAATGCAGTTATTTGTTTAATGTAATTTTTACGGACCGAAATAAAATACAGGAAATAAATCATAATACATTACGAACACTATATTATATACAACAGTATATATATATATATATATATATATGATTAATTCACAGGATATACTTGAAGCAAGTGCGTGGAAGTTCTGTGAGAAAAGTACTAAACCTGTTTGAGACCCTCTGGATGAAAGGTTGAAACGCTGCTATTTCATTACAAATTTTGGCAGACAACTTCTTATTTTCATCATGAGATTAAAAAAAAAACAGAAATTTTTTCTCCGCATCAATTTTCACAATAGTAGTGTGTTATTGCTGAGCAAATTTCTTTCATATTTTTCATTAAAATTGGTTACATCTTGAAAAATCGAACGATTTTGTTTTAATAAAAATCATATTTTAAGGTTTGGTACGTGATAATTTATTTAGCAATTCCACATCCAACAAGAAATTTGAATTTACTGGTTATCTAGCTGTAATAAAAATATTCTCAAATAATTTTTTTTTTAAATAATGATCAATTTAGAAATGTAGTGGAATGAATTCGAAAACCATATAAATAAAACAGAAGGACGATAATAATAAATTTGTTATGATGTAACACAATTTGAGAATAAGAAAAAAAAATTCGCATAAAAAATTTATACATTTTTGTGCCTCGATAACAAATTCCTGTTGTGATTCTCCTTGCTTCTAATAGTCAGAGAAATCAGCATTATTAATTTCACATATAAACGGCTAAACAAAAAGGAACATAATTTTTTGGCGTATTTTTTATATGTGGCAGTCAGAAGTTATCAGTAGATATATATTTGAAGTATGTTACTTTACATACAAAATGCTAAAGTTTTATTTAAAACTTGAGAATTAGTGAATATTTTGGAAAAAATGGAAATTTTGATATCGCAATATTTTTTATGAAGCATTCGTATATATGACTTGTACACGGCAAAACAAAACTTCTTCATGTTGAATTTCAAATGTGTAGATTAACGGATTCGATTATGAATATTAATAATATGGATGCCACAGACACACGAATACACCATAAGGATAGAAAATGAAACCTATGAAACTTACTTAATAGGTAAAATTTAGAAGTAGTATTTTCGAAAGTACTGAATATTTGATTAATTATTTGCAAACAATGTGTATTTAAAGTAATTTTATTTTAACTGTTAAGAAATTGGAACTGCGATGTCCTTTAATCTAGATGAATTTTCGTGAGGTCTGAAAATGTTTTATACACAGATAAAAATCTTAAATTTCACTAACAGCTAGCTAGTCGGTACGGGTAAACTTCTGATGGATATTAGCTAATCCATATAGTTATGAAAGCAGCAAGAAAAGTAATAAGTAAGATACCTTTGAAGTACTGAAATCCTTCGTTTACGTATATTTTTAGGCTATAGTAATTGATGTTTTACAACTTGAAATCATAGAAACTGTTCCGATTCAAATAACATACCTTTTAAAGTTAAACTCCCTACCGTAACTTTCAAATTTCAAAATAAACTAAAGTTAAAACTAAACAGAACTAGTTCGGCCCAACTGAACCGGACTTAAATATAAGTTTGCGTACCTTTAAAATCTCGCAAAAAAATTCACTATAGACTCAGTTCAATTCAGGTTAGAAATGTAAACAACACAATGAAACTAGATTCCAAACTTAGATATTACATTACAGTAATACGTATAAAAATTAAAAAAAAAAATTATATTTACATTTCAATAATATCTTATAATGCTGTCTATCTGCGTGTTAATATCTTTTTTTACTTCACAACTTAAATTAATGTGTACATTTATTTATTCCTTATTAACAAAATAAAAATAATAATTTTTATATTAAGTAATTTCTATTTTTTGTAATTAATTCAACATTCAGTTGATCGTTCTGGTTTTGAATAAATTATTTCTTTTGAAAAATTATGTTATAAAAAACCATTATCAAAATTCCTAGACTAAATGGTGTTTAATTTTAATTAAAATTGCGAATGTGAGGCTTTGAAGATAAACTATCACATTTATGGGGGAAAAAATAATACTAAATCCAGTTATAGAATCGATTCCAAGTACTTGGTAATTTATTTATTTTTTTTTTGAAATCTCATAAATCGAGTAAAATTTAATATTAGTATTGTTTAAATTTTGCAATTATTTAAACGGGTACTAATTTTTTATTATATTACTAAACTATTATTCACTTGTACAAAAAAAAAGTAGTGTCCTTTTCCTTGCTCTATTCGTTATACACAATAATCTTCGGCAATCTTGTACCGCCCATTCATCTCTAAATGAATAAATTATAATTATTTATATAATAATTACTTCTTATTTTCGTAAGCATTCTTATTTGTATGTTTATTATCTTTTCTAACTTAGATATTCTCGAAGATCTCCAGAATTACATTTTAACTACCAGTAATCTATTCTAATCTCTGTTGTTCACTGCTCATGTTCGGAGACATAATAGCTCAATATTTAACATGATTGTTACTATTAATTAACACTGTGAAACACTGAAATGATTTTAATATGAATTATTATTATTATAAGTATATATTTTACAAATAATTTTGAACTTTTATAAAAAAAAAGTATAACATTTTTATGAATTGTAATGTCGAATTACAGAATTGATCGATTATTTATCTTGAAATCATTACTATAATTAAAATTGGAATACACAATCTTAAAATTAAAAGACATTAGAATTGAAATAAATTCATCTATGAGTGAAAGTATTATTTAATGAATTTACTCATTATGAATGTTTACTAGATAAGTAATAAATAATAATACTTCCGTAGTTATAATAAATGATCTAATGAATAAATATTATTACTTAAGGCAGTAAGCTATCTTGGATAGTTCACCTTATCGGCTACTCTATACGATCACAGAGACCTACTATTAATTGTAATATAATGTTATACGTTCATGTAAAGTGTTCTTGTTCATCATATAGTCACTTTAGAGGCATTTTCGTACGCACTGATCCTTTATTGGATCAAGAGCTCTGGTGTAACGGCTTAAAACTTCCTTAGAAGCTGGATCACGGGAGGATTTAGGAACCGCTTTAAACTCTTACTTTTATTCAAAATTAGCTGCCCTTCTCTCCAAGTCTCGCTTACTGGTTCGTTTACTTAATAATACAAATATTGAAAATAACAAAAAATTACATAATTTTATAATTGGAATCGATTAATTCTTTTGTAGTAAATAATCTTTTTTTTTTCTAGATTACAAGAAATGTATTACAAACTGGTGTTCTTTCACGTTTACAATAATCAGCAATCTGCCTTACATGGTTTACAATAATCTGCCTCATCAATAATCATTATAACCTTAATAAATATAAAAACTCTTTATCATCAAATAAAACTGGTTAAAAAAATTCTTTCATACAAATTAAACTAAAAAATTAACTAAATTAATGCGGCTGCCGTAATACATGGCTTTTAACAGTTATTAAAATGTTCTGCCAAGATCTTCTCTCTTCTCCAGTTCCATTTAAAACCCCATCATTTTGTACTTTATCGATCTCTTAATCTTCTGTAACTTGTGTAACTTGGCATGTCAAAAGCACGTCTTCTTTGTTTTTCTGGTGTTTGTATTGTTATATTTCGTTGTCAAAAACTCAATCACTGAGTGCAAATATTTTACGACTATATTTTCATTTTTGTATTCTTTGATACGTAACAGCGTAATTCTCTCCTCCATTAATGGTATTCTGGCAGAATTATTCGAATTCTACTATTTAATATTAACATTTAACTTACTACTCTTTTGTAATTTTTATCACCATTCATCACCTTGGTCTTAAAATTAAATGTCTCGCATACATAAGGCGCCTTAACCATACGTAGGCGATCTGACACGAGATACTGTACGGCACTAAAGATGAAGGAAAGCGAATAATGAAGTGGTTTCCGTTACATTCTTCATAAGCTTAATAAACTGTTGTACGTAAGGACCCCAAACCCAACCGAATGCAGACGATATTCAGCTACACAACTGATATTTTTTATCGATTTATGACGCATACTGGTTGTAAAGTGAACATCATTAATCTCAGGGGAAGCAACTCCGACTTATGTACGTAATTCTTTGGAAACCTTTTTATGCGTGTAAGCCATTAGAAAGTTACTAACATTTATTAAAAGAGAAAAGGTTAATGCAATTTGTTTACGCCGTTTGGCGTAAAGTTTCCGTTATTTTCAATTAATTCTAAGCTAAGGTTGGGTCCTGTTAAATTTCACTATGTTTCGTATTTTTGGGCTTGTCATTTGTACCTGTTTTATTATTTGTTCTCGTGTTCGACACTTCCTCCGTCATCCTTAGTGACCGCATCCATTCTTCTATCGAATTATTTTTGACTACCCTTTTCATACACCCGTTATTCATTCGTTCCCATACTAATCCATGCACACATCTTTTGTTTTTTACACACACTCTCTCCTGTCCACTACCTGGATCTGGTTTCCCCCTTTTTTCTTTCACGCCATCTTTTCGGCAGAGTAGATCCAACATTCCTCCAATACAGTCGCCTATGGCCATATAATCCTGCAAACTTCGTGATAATATTCTCAACCCAGCAGAATCTCCAAACTCGTCGCTACACATCTGAGAAACTACGTATTATTCTACCACTAAACCACATCACACCTCTGTATTCCTGATACACCAGTGCGGACTACGCTCAGGATTACTGTATGTATTCACGTATCTGCATTCACGACTTCGTCTCTTGACATTATTTGTGTGCTACAGGCAAGTTCAATTTTCATTATTACGTTAAACAGTGATTTTATCATTGAAATTTGTGGAACATTCAGTTCATCATACCTTATGCCTTACGACTTCAAGTTTAGTTAAAAGAAAATCATTCATTCACTCAAATGCATTCATGATAGGTGGCTTTGTTATTGTAATTAACTCTATAATTTATTTCTGCAACTTGTTGATCGCCGAGATTAATTCTTTGCTACTTATGCACTGTATTCATAATACTTCTCGTAAATTAACCTAAAGCAAATTACTCCTGATGTGCTGGTATGTTTTAGGACTCTGTGATTTTTGTATTTTCAAGAATGCTAATCTATCAAAATAAACTCCATTTATATTATTACTTATTTTAATGTGATTATATTGTAATTAACGCCTTCTATACTGAAATTATTGTAATTAATGTTTTCTAAGCTAATGAAATCTGTTCATTGCTAATCTTCATAGTACAGTATATGTTAGTAGTGCAACTGTTTTCCAGTTTCACTTTCTATTGATGTTATATTTTAAGTATCTAATTTGAATTTAAGGTGTTTTATGTTTTCTTATTTTCAGGCTCTGTTACATTGTGTATTTAAAAAATGTTTATTCATGTATTTTTTGCATTTAACATCATTATTCATTTGTTGATTCAGCTGATATGTTAAGTATTATTAAGTTATGTTAATTTCATAATTTCCTGTTATGTTTTAAGATTATGATTATAACATAAGTTCATTTGTTACACTTTCAATAAAGTCCAATTTCTTTTGGCAAATACTAGCTGTGTGTTTTTTCTTAACTTTACCCAACACAATTCCTTTTGGAAGAGAGGAATGCTCTAAAGAAACAATGCATTACAAAAAATATCCCCTTCTCATTATGGGGAAACGAATATAACACATTAAATTTTCTAATTCATTCTTATTTTAGAGAAAAATAACTATATTATAATCGATCATATTTTTACTTTTTGTTTCTGAATTTACTTCATCGTTAAATGTTTCTTTTAATTCTTGATTTTTATTGCTTGCTCATTTCAGTCACGAACGGTGCTGTCAAATCTGTATAGGCGCGGGGTTTGCGCTTCCGCGGTGTCGGTCAGTTAGTTTGAGGGAATTAAGTTAAGTTGAATGTGAAGATGTTCGTTTGAGGCCTACGTGGAGGCAAAATTTGATTTGTATTTTACAGATCTAAATGTCTGCCGAGGCACATTTACATCGATGGCATCCCGACCGAGACCTGGCTGATGACTGTGAGATATAATCAGTTAGAGGGTCTAAAGACGACCTCCGGTAAAGCCTCTCATGGCTCGCACCCGTGGGGGGGGGGGGGGGGTGGCGACCGGTAACGACACAAGGTGGGTGTTTTCCCCCTACGGGATTTGCATGTACAGATAGGGTTAGAAAAGTGTCATAACATAAAATAGGCTGAGGGATAGATTACATGTTTGTCTCATTCTACACTAACTTCTCTTTCCTTAGTTTCCAATTTTAATGGTTACTCTGAATATTAAAAATCACTATTTCTTTAAATATAATTTAAGTAGCATTACATTTTTGTAAAAGAATTTTTTTTCTTTTCAAAAATTAATCAAATTCGAAAAATTGTTATCGTTTAAATTTTCTAGTATTAATTTTTAATAGAATTTAATAGAAAGTAATTACATTTTTAATTAATTCTCGTTTCTAATTCTTCATAAACATCTCATTAACAGAAAATTAAAATATACTTTCATTTCGAATGGAAGTTTAACTTTGTAAAACTTATGGTAGATATTAATAAAAACAAATAAAGGGAATAAAATATAGATCAAAAACCTTAAAACATTTATATAGTAAATTTACTTAAAATAGAAAAATAACGAAAAAGAAATAAAGTACTAGAAATTAAATTTTATCGAAGCTGAAAAGTGTATCTTATTTCTATTTAAATTACTTTGTAAATAAACTACACGGTTATGTAAATTAAAATATATTGGGTTTTATTAGACAAAACTATTTTCATGGTGTCATTTAATTACAATAAAATAATAGATCTAATTACAAAATGTTTTAATTCATTATACATATTTTTCATCTTAAATAACAATATTAATAAAGAACATCAATCACTTTCAATATAGCAATTAAAACAGAATCATAATTGGTGTTTTAAAACACATTTCACGTAATTTTCTTAATAAATGTTATCTAGTTTTTTTTTTCTTTGATGAAATTTTCTAATAAAATGTAGTTACAAAAAATTAATCTTTGGTAACGATTGAGTTTTTCATACGTAACTGAGTATATCCAATACCAAATTATGATACGAAAGATCGATTTTGCTGCACCGTCCTAAAAAATATGTTACACTAACGATGACAAATTAATGGTGAAAATTATCATCTTCATTAAAAACCCTCTCTTCATTAATAATGTCTTTTTCAGATATTTTTACAATATACAATAGATTATTAAAATATAAAGATATATTTTTTAATAACGAAATAGAAAAGAAATAACCGCAATAATACTGATAGGATTAGAAAAGAGTCATAACATAAAACGTATTAAAAAAGTTTATATATATATATATATACGTTTATATAGTTTATGGCAGAAACAATTCTAGTATAAAAAAAAACACAGTAAAACCTCATGTATAAGAAAATCTGTGATCTTTTAATTGTTGTGATTTTTTCAAACAAGTAGAAAACTAAAATTTTAAATATTACAATATAAAAATTACGGACATTATTAGTGGCACAAAATAATCAATACGGACCATTATTTAATAGTGTAGTACATAAAACAAATGTGAAAATTTTACAAAGATCAACTAAAATCAACTTCATTACGTAAAATATATTAACAGCATTTAAAATACCTTTTAATTCCCAGTATATTGTAAAAATGTCTAATGTGGTTACAGTATACATTCATAAAAAAACATATTTTCTTGCAGACAGATATGATATTATAAAAGAAAGGTTGATGAAGAGTAAAAAATGAAGCCTTATGGAAAATTTATTTATATTTCAAAGTTAACAAAGAGAAATAATATGAGAAAAAATGTAGAAAATAAAGAGATAAAAAAAAGTGTTAAGCTCTTTAATATTAATACGTAGAAATACGATTTATTTTTGTGTTTAATTTTTATTGATTGAAAACGAAATTATTGAAATCAGCTGATTATTTATTTTCATAAAATTACGTTTAAAGAAATTACTAAACAGTTGTAGAAATATGGAAATTTGTAACTTCTTCTTAAAACCTATTATAGTATATTTATTTTTTCTCTTTTTTTTAACAAAAAACAAAGTTGTTGTAGGGTAACGAAAATTCTGCTTGTCTTAGCGTAAAATCGTAACGGTTTGACAAACATATGCTTGAAAATGGTAAGCATTATGTTAATGTAGAGAAGAGGTATGGCGGTGGATTGAAGTCTGAAAGAAGGGGAAGATGAATGTATGTATAACTGCAACAATGTTTTGATGTAGTAAGATGAATACAAACAGGAAGGAGGAAATAAAAGATTCGGCTTATATTCGAATTGCAACTCTGTGTGTGTGTTTGTGATATATATATATATATACGGTGAAGCTTTTACCATCTCGATATAATGAATTAACATTTCCTGAGAGGGGTGAAATAATGATGGTAGGTCGTGGAGGGTTGAAACCCCGGAAATGAAAGGAACCAATGCAAGTACGTTCTACTACCACTCTCTCATCCGAAACATTCACGGCGAAATCCCTAAAAGGGAATGTTAATAACGATAGATCGTTCTTACGTGGCCTCTGTTAGGACTGATGGAAAATGATAATAGGCTGAAAACGGGAAAGTGACTGCACTCGAGAAGATGTGGCTTTGTAATGTAAGCACTTGAAATTCAGACAACAAACAAACATTGAAAAGGAAAGGAAATGATTATTACGATGTTGACGTCAACGATGATGATGATGACGATAGAGAAAGAAAGTTAATCATTTTCTCTTTATTAACATTATTTTGAGTATACGATTGTACGTCTTTAACAAAATATACAAACCGCGTTTTATCAAATCTATTGTGGAACATACACCTACTATGTTAGTTTACTCAATATAAACATCAAAGTTAATCAACATAAACTCATAAATTTATATGGCAGGTGTGTAGAAATCAATGACAATCTTACTTTGTATCGCTAATTGATTATCTAAATGTCACTGCATAATATAAAATGTCTAGAGAAGTTAAAAGTATATGGAAATTCCAAAAAAAAGGGAACCGAGCTTTATTATTTGCACGGGAATGATGTACAAATATAAAATTAATTATTAATTAAGATTAAAAAAATGCTAATTTATTTTAGAAACGTCTTAAGAATAATCTGAAAGAACAAACAAATCTAAAACGGAATGTTGTTAAACGTAATGTATATATAATGAATGATACATTAAAATAAGTTTTATTTTTTTATTCTATTCCAAGTTTTTCAATCGACCTAACTAGTAAGCATTATAAGAACAAAATATACGACGCTAAAAGGTGACCTACGAATCGATTCCCGGAAATCGTATGGAAGTTTTTTATGTATCATTTCATCCTCTTGATTAAAATACATCTGTAGCATGCCAAAGGACGTAACAATAAAATAAAATAATGTTACAACAAACATTGTTTGAACGTACCAATCAATGGAAATAGATATTAAATAAAATAGAATATGAGTGGTATACAACGAAATCAGATGGAAGTGAATCATTGTTACAACCCCATAGAGTTCTCGTTAAGTGCAGTCGTTACTGAAGTATATAAATAAGTGTAAATATAATATTATTGCATTTTATCATGCAGTAGTATAAAAATTCGGATCATCAAAATCATTAAAAAAATAAATTAAAAAATATCAACAAAGCATAAAAATTAATTCAAAGTGAGCTGTTATTATTTTTATTAAAAAAAAATGTTTACTCAAATATTTTTAATTAAATACAGTAATTTTAATTTCAAATATATTTAATCAGAACAGAAATAAATAATTTTTTTTTTATGTAAGCTTCATATTCATATCATGATAAAACTTTTTTCATCAATAATTCATTTTTACATTTTGAAAATCAAAGGTGTTTTCAAATAAAAGGGTTTAAAAGCAAGAGGAAGAGCAGAATTTAATTTATTTGGAAAATTTATAAAGTGTGTTCAAAAGAGATATGAAAATGATCAATTAAATTCGTATTTATTAAAAATAGATTAAAAAAATCTTAAAAAACAATAATTAAAGAACTAACAAATGTGACAAATATTAGCATCATGTTCATGTAACAGCAAAAATAATGATAATAAAAAACAGGTAATAAAAGAACTTTAATTAATTATTAACTAATATAGTACTCTGAAAATGACTGATAATAAACAAAAAAAAAAATTATATTAATATATGTAGCAAACATTTTTAATTATTTATGAGCAGTAAAATTTTGATTAAAAAATTTAACGTCCTAATATCAAAATAACCAAATGCTTGAATTATTAACAGAAATTGAATCTTTCTTCTGTTTCTGCAGATTAGTGGAACTGAACAAAATAAAAGATTAAACGATTTTGTTTTAGAAAGATATAAATTACTTGAAAGTACATGGTAATAAAAATAATGTAGACTATCTGTACCGCCTTGTAACAATCAAAGTTAAAATAAAAAAAAAAAAACTCCTTAAGACAAAATATATTATTTGACATATCTAATCGTTTATTTAAACAATGGAAAACAAGGTTTAAATTTAAATTGTGATAATAGATGGAAGGGTAGATAGATAGATTATTGAGAGAGAGAGAGGGAGAGAGAGAGAGAGAGAGAGAGAGATTGAGAGTGAGAGAGAGAGAGAGAGAGCGAGAGAGAGAGGAGAGAGAGAGAGGAGAGAGTGAGAGAGAGAGAAATTTACATTGCTGTGAAAATTCAAAGTCGTATTATATAGGCAGCCACAAAGAAGAAAAAAATTAAATCCAATTGAGAATAAACAAAAAAATAAAAATAAACAATACAAACTATACAGCTAAATAAAAGTGAAGTCATGTTACACATAAAATATGAAGAATTTCAAGAAGTAAAAGATCTGAATTAAAAAAATAAATAAAATTAATGATAAAATCAAATAATACACGGTTAAATTTAAATATCTAGGTTAAATAAACCCAAATAATTGGAATAAGAAGGCAAATGAAAGGAGAAAAATAGTTTTTGAGAGATTGAAATTTTTTAACTAAAAATATGTACAACAAAAAGAATTTATCCAAAAACTGCAAAATTGAGACACTATAATACAATATTGAAACCAGTAATACTTTAATGTACAGAAAACTCCAGTGTAAGGAATCTAGAATCACTTTTAAAAACTGAAAGGAAAATTTTTAAGAACTATCCGTGGTCCAAGAAAAACGAAATTAATAAGAATGAAGTCAAATAAAGAAATTTACAAAATTAAAGAAAAAACATCAAATTTTTGAAGAGAAATTTTTGAAGAAACCAAAATTCGAAAAAGAAGATTAGTTTTATGGCATATGATTCGAATGGATTCAGTTAAATTGGACAAACAACGTTTTGATAAATTTTGGAAATACAAAACTCTAACCCCTACACATAAAATAAATAAGGGAACACTTAAATATAGCAAATACAGAAATAAAAGACAAAGCAGAGAAAAATTTAGAAAAAAATTTGCAGAATAGAGGTTTTTGTCAATGCAAAAAAAGAAAGAGAGCCCATGTGCAGGCAAGAACGAAAAACACAACATAGTGAAAGAATGAAAGAACTGTGGAAGAGAAAGAGGGAAAATCAAAACAGAAGAAGTTGAAATGATATTTGCGTGGTCCTCTGCAGGCCTGTTCGGGGGAGGGAGGAAAATAACAATACCATTTTTGATGGTATCCACGTTTATTAACATCATCAATCTGATGATAGATTATTTCATAGCCCATTATATGTCTTAGTATATGAATCATAAAAAATACTGTTCGGTACAAAGACATATATACAGCATACACACACGAACTCGTATCCTTTGAATACATTTCTGAAAGAAGTTTAAAAAAATCCTTCAAATAAGATAAACCTATCTTTTAATAAGCTCATATTATATTTTTGTATAAAATTGCAGCTCTAAAATATTCTCTCTTTTCTTGTATTTTTAACATTTTATGTTCTTAAAATAACAACTGAAGTGGAAATCTTTGCATCAAAGAGTGAACGAGAGAGTTTAGACAGATTTGGTTACCTTTACTTAAGTAAAAGATTAGATTACGGTGAATTTATGCATAAAATGCTATCAGTTATTGTAATAAATATCAATTAATAATTATCAAGAAAAGTATATTTACATGTCGTACTGATTTGTTGTTTTATTTATTTTTGTTTTATTTATAATTGTTTCTGATAATAAATAATTATTTAAGTGACATCACTGAACATAAACAAAATATTCATTTCATAATAACAGCATATTTATTATAGTTTATAGTTTATTAGTGTTTAGTGTTTCTTTTATAGTATGATTTAAAAATAAATCCGTGGCATTTAAAAAAAAAAATATCGATAAATATTGCATATAAGTAGAAGTAACTGAACAATATTAAAGTAATTCATATAAAAAGTTTATTTCTCCAGTCTGTTTAATATTTAACTTTGCCAAATATTACAGTACGAGACTAAGGAAAACACTGTAAGAATATAAGAATTGGTACAAATACCACAAAAAAATATTCTATTAAGAATTAAATATCTCTCTTACCTGGACGGACGAATCAGTAGAAGTGGGCGGAAGAGGCTCAGTCCCGTTAAACCATGTAATATTTGCTGCGGGTCTGGCACCACTAACGATGCACTGTAGAAGAACTTTTGTGCCTTGTACCACATGATGTTCAACACCAGTTAATGCTAATTTGATTGGCCTCACTGTAAAAAAAAGAAAATCAATATGTTAAAATAAATACGAATAATTAAATAATAACTAAAATATTGTACTTTAAATATACTGAAATAAAGAGAGGTACTAGTGTAAAAAAAAAACCAGCACAGTTTGTATTCTTTCATATTGGTTTATTATCTTTAATTATATAAATAATACCACTACACATCAAGCTCTTTCATCCAGCGGGGTTTTCCCAATAATCTATTTTAATAAAATACTAAAACATCCCAATATTTTTTATTATAATTTAAGACCCAAAATCTCAAAGAGCGTCACGTAACGTAAATTGTTGACCGTAATGTTCTCCTAGAGTAAGTAATCTTCGATTCCAGTATAACTAAAAATAAAAAAATCTTTTCTTTAAATTTGGAAGTTTGTTGCAAATAAAAATGATCAACCGATGTACAATTTCTTAATGCCATTCAGAATTTACA
Source organism: Lycorma delicatula (assembly GCF_047948215.1). NCBI lineage: Eukaryota > Metazoa > Arthropoda > Insecta > Hemiptera > Fulgoridae > Lycorma > Lycorma delicatula. The sequence goes on along the minus strand of NC_134456.1, from coordinate 69,184,055 downwards.
ATTGGATTTTTCCCTATTTAAATTACAATATAAAAGTATTTTTATTACATAAATTTAAAATTTTCGTTTTAAATCCCAAGATTCGTGTAAAGCTCATCAACAACCTCATTTTTTCATATAAAATTAATTTTCGATTCATATGAAAATGGATATAAATAATTCTTAAAGTCTTCATCAAACTGATGAAGAAAGTAATCTTTCAAACTCGTATTGTTTTTTTTTTGAAAAAGAAAATTTGATAGGTTTTCATGCAATTAAAATGTAAATTTTGATTTAAAATATCTGATCGGCATTTTAGACTAATACTATATAAATTCATTTATTTTTTCATAGAGGATATACTTTCTCCAAAGAGTCCAACGTTTACGGCACCTACATTCAATCCCTTCCTTTTTTAGTTTTCAGGTATTCAAAACATTTCTAAAGGCAGAAAATAAAACCGGGTAAAAGAACCTAGCTGCATTTAACCAATAAAAATTAAATTTAACTAAGAAGTAGTTGCATTAATAAATATATATACAGAGCGTTTCATAATGTTCTTAGGAGTTAAAAAAATTCGGTACAAAAAAAGTATTTCACTTACCTAAATGAAAGTTGTACGAGGTGATGCAGGGACTCAACAGTTTTTGTTAAAATTTATAAATGTTCAATATGTGCTCCTCTGGTGACACGACACACATCAACACGAAAGTCTAGCTCTTGCCAAACTCATTCTAACATGTCATTTTCGATAAAGTTGATTGCATTGATTATGTGATCCTTTGGCTCAGCGATATCGTGTGGGATTGGTGGGATAAACACCTTATCTTTCACGTATCCCCAGAGAAAGAAATCACATGGCGTGAGGTCGGTGATCTTGGTGGCCACAGCATAATGTGTTGGTCTTCTTCAGACGCACGTCCTATCCAGCGCCGAGGTAATGTTGTGTTAAGGTACTGTCGAACCTCTTTATGAAAATGGGCAGGACAACCATCTTGCTGGAAAATGAAGTCGTTGAGAAGCTGAGGCATAAGCCATAATTGTAACATATCCAGGTATATCATGCCGGTTACTGTCGTTTCCATAAAAAAGAACGGGCCGTTCTTTTTTATGCCCATACACTGCCTCACGAGAGATCGCACAAAAAACGTTTACTTCGGAGAATCCCGAATGTATTCCACATAAGCGTGTGGGTTTTCAGTTCCCCAAACTTGCACGTTATGACGCTTTGCTTTGCCGCTAATATGGAAAGTAGCTTCATCGCTGAAAATTATCTTGTTTAGAAACCTTCATCTAACAACATCTTTTCCTGTAATTGTAAACAAAAATCGAGCCTACGTGTTTTATCTCCATCAGAAAGTCGCTGGATTAATTGAAGATGGTACGGTTTGCATAATAAACGTTTACGGAGAACTCTCCACACTGTTATTTTCGGAATTCCTAATTCTCTGCCTGCAGCCGCAGTCGATTTTGACGGGCTGCGAATGAAACTTGCACGCACACATTCGACATTGACTTCTGAGGTTGATGGACGACCAGTTGATTTTCGCTTGCATAAGCAACCAATTTCACTGAATTGTTTGTACCATGCACGAATTGAATTGTCACTTGGTGGCTCCTTATGAAATTTAAATCGAAACGCACGTTGCACAGAAATTACTGACTTTGACAAGTGAAATTCTAACACACAAAACGATTTCTAGCTTCCCGTGACAGCCATTTTCTCTACTGTCGACGCCTAGCGAGCAAATGGTTTACCAACTGCCTAGTTTATGTGGAAAAACATTATTTGAAGTACTCTTTTGTACAGTACTTGATTTATTCTTATGAGTGAAGTAGTTTTTTGTTAATAAATTTTCGAAACTCCGAAGTACATTATGAAACGCCATGTATTTATATTTACTCGTATATAATAAAATTTAGATTAAAAATTAATTGTAATTTCTTAGGGTAAAGTTAAATCCACAGTCAGTGATTCTCATAAAATGACCGGTCTTAATTATAGTTAATTTATGACAATTTGATGAAAATAAATGGCGGACGGAAGATGTCACTTTCTCCAAGACAAGACTAAAATTTTTCAAACTCTAATATCATATAAAAGTACTGATAAGCAGACACAATAAATGTGTTTTATACGATTCTGTAGCAATATAATGTCTTAAAAATATATTATATTAAACATTTTTTTTTTAAGTTTATAAAAAAAGATGTATGATCACACAATGAATATAAAAATTGATACGTGTAGAAAATTAAAAATGGTGGTAATTTTTTCGGAGATACGATTTGAAATTGGTATTGAAAAAGACAAAAGAAAACCAAATTAAACATTTTAATTTAAATAAAAATATAATAGTTTACTTTCCTTAATAATAAAAAAAGGAAAACTTTAATGATTTAAATAGTAACTTTCTTGTATATGTAAGAAGGGTACAAAAATAAAACGAATATTTTTGGATTAAAAAATATTGAATCCTTATTATTGATGTTGATGTTGAACTTTTTATTATTTCATTTGTTTTTATTGCAATTATTGAACTTAAAATTCCAAATATTACACGTAATGTAGGATTTCAAACTAAAATTTTTATCCTTTCCTTGATTATAATTTAAGAAGTGTTATAGTAAAGTTCATATTTTAAATTAAATGATTTTTCTATATCTTTACAGATCAAAAAAAATTTCCAACAACATATTTTTTTATCTCTTAAATTACTACAATTTTTTATGTTTACTGTTATCGTTTTACAGCTGATTGCACTTTTCATCCCAGTTTATATTTTCTGTAATCACAAGTTTAAGAACAAATACATTTATATTTTTTTTAATGATCAGAAATAAAATAAAAGAATTATTAAAGAAAGCAAAAAAAAAACCATATATATTTAACATTCATGTGATAATTAGTATATAAAACTATTTCTTTGAAGAGGAGTTAGAAGCACGTAAGTAAAATAAACTCAAATATAATAATTAGCAACTACAAATTGTACGTCTTCAGAGCGATATATCTAAAACTACTAGTGTTACTAATTCTCAAACAGATATTTTTGTAACAAGTTTTACAACAGCAACAAAACTATTTAAAATGGATTACGGTTACAGTAAAACGGAGAATTTAGTGGTTTAAGGGTAGGGGTATGCAGTAAACATAGGGGTACCAGCGAGCGGAGTGGCTCCCGGCGTGGCGTGGAACGGGGTTGTTTGTTCACTGCCTGTGATGGAAGCTTAACTCCTTTGGGTTGAGCAAATCAAAACAGTGATGTAGCTCCGCAAGACGGTTTACTTTAACTTGACCGCAGATTTAGTTTAATCCTTTCACAATCAGTTTCTCTCTCTCTCGCTTTCTATCACTCTGTCTCATTTTACACTTCTCCTCCCTTTGACGGAGCAGCTGGGTCCTCATTAAGGTCAATTATTGGAGAGTCGCCCCAGTCAACGTATTGCAACTTCTCGTTTTAGCTAACAGTCTTGCATCAGCAGTCGTCAAATAGAATTATCACAACTATTACTTTTTCAAACCGGCCACATTTAGTTTGAATAACTAACTGTATGAATGAATTTACGGTCAATGATAATAAATTTTAATAAACATTTTTTCCTGTAATGATATTTATAATTAGTATTTGCAAAGGTTGTAGAATATGAAAAATAAACAAATTTTATAAAGTAAATTAGAAATGCAGTGTATTTTTATAAAAAATGAAGATGAGAGATATAAAAATAGTTATAATCAAATAAACGTTTATATAATGAAGATTTTAATTTTGTTATATGTACTTTAGCTCGAAGAAAGATTAAATTAAACGGAAATTTATATAGGATTTCCTATTATATCTTTTGTAAAACTTTTATTTTTAATACGATTAAAATCTGAAAATATTGAATTCTAAAAGGTTTTGTATTACTACATTATATGAAAACCCAATGTTTAATGATTATTAATATTAATTTGTTTGTAAAACTTTTTTTAACATTTTTAAAACTCATACTGACATTCATGTATCATCTGTCTAACAAAACTTTTAGCCAAAAGCCGAATCACACAATCTAGAAATTTGACAAGTATAATCATTTGCTATATCAAAAAATATATATGATTCGTGAAAATATTGTTAGTAAATTACGAGTACAACTCGTGAAAAATCATGTTGTTTTATTCGAAATTGATGCAGCTATACTAAAAATATTTTTTGATTTCTATTTTCTTAATAGTTTGAAAAAATTAAGAACATTTACTATCAACAGAGCTGTAAAAAGTTATAAAATAGAAATTACATATCAAAAATTGTGCACAGTATATATTTAAAATTTTTTTCAATTAGTTATTTTGTAATGTTAACAGTCTTCAAAATTTGACAATGTTAAAACTTTACCTGCTTGGAAGATAGCATTAATATAACGTAACAGAATTTGCAGTCTATATGCACGTAAAAGTTTCGCGAAAGCATATAACATAAGACTATTATTTGAATTTAATGTTTAAAATTAAGATTTACGTTTCAAAATAATAACAACGTTAGAGATACTAAATTAATAGCATTTTTTTTCTAAATTAGATCTGAATCAGGACATTTATTCTCTTGCAGCAGAGTTTGTCTGAAAGGTTGCAGAGAAAAACTACTCCCTATATCTTTCCAGCGTCTAGTCCACTCTAGCTGGATTTTAATCTTTGATGTCTGTTATATTTAATGAATGAAACCTACATGAGCTATTAAAGAGGCAAAGTATTTATATGAATTGTAATGATAAAACCAAGAAAAATGGTTTGTTTTTTGAACATTTGATCCTGCATCAATTACTAATCAAATAAATTAATGTTCATGTAGTATACAGAGTACACAATGACAGTTTGATATTCTGATAATTTGTTACTGGCGAGTGGGTCTCTCAAAAAAAATACTGAGAATATTTGGAATAGCTTCATTTTAGCCTTAACCTCTCTACATATAATTAGGATTTTTAGCAAATAACATGTTACGGGTTTTTACATCGCAAGTCTGCTAGACCAAGTAGTTTTTTTGGATGGTAAGTATCAAGAAAATTTATTTGCCCGAAAAAAATATTGTATAAAATATTTACCATATAATTTTGTCGAAAAGCCAAGGACAAGACAGAAATAAAATAACACAAAAGAATATTTTCAAGCGGTAAAATACAAAGGTAGAGAGAAAAACCTTTCAAGTTTGTTAAGCAACTCCCCCAAAATTGGAATAATAAACCAAGCTAGGTATTAAATACCCATGATGTGAAAATAAATCATCCAAAACTGGTCGCACACTCACACGTACACATACACACACACCCACATCTTTTAATAATTTATATTATTAAACTATGAAATGAAAACAATAAAATTAAACCTCTGTCTAGACGGTTTGACGTTAGTGATCTGATTTTGTACAAGAAAATGCATGAGCATTATTTATTGGGTCTTGTCCTACGTTTAGCGCTTTTAAAGGCCTGTCTTGGGTACTACTAAGCTGCGGAGCGGTTGGTCCCCGGCTTAGTGTAGCTCTTATGATTGGTTGCTAGTAAGAGTAGCTCCTTCTTGTCCGGTGATATTACTTGAGTAGGGATACTGCAACGAAGTAGATTTAGCCGCGATCGCTATCAATAGTGAGCCCGAACCAGACAGAGTTCTGCTCTTAAAAAAAAAAAAAATTGTTAACTTTCGGTTTCGAGCCTTGGCTGAATCTACTGAATCAAAGAGTTGATTCATGCGTCCTCGGACAATTAATGTGAGTGCGATTTGACTTAGATCGGCGGTCGGGAATGCCGTTGGATTAATAATGCTGTATCTTGTTCCACGGTTTACGGCGACTTGTGGGTAACGTGGGATCGTTTGTAGCCAAGGAGGGTGACAAATGTATAGGTATTAGTTCTATCAGAGAGCGCAAGTGATTCGTATTCAGTTGTAAGGCAGTCATACGGTGTTGTAATTATGGTGAATCGGCTGGCATGCAACATGATAGAACCTTGAAGGGCTATGTGTATATTTTTGTACATCTAATGAGAGTTTGCAGGGGTGGCATTCTGTACAAGTTTTAACGATGTTATCCGTAGTTTTAATTATTTTACAGTGTAAAATTGGAGAAATTCTAAACTCTGCTACAAAATTATAAATTGATCCGTATCGAAACATAATGAAAGTATCGGGCTTATAATAAAACAATATTATATTGTTGTTATTATTACCTTAAATTTAATGCAGTAATTTCAATCTCTATCGATAAAATTTATTTAATGCTAAAATATAAATGCTATTTTAAAATATTCTAGGCCTAGAATTAAACCACACAAATATGAGATTATTAACTATGTTCATCAAGATAAACGATTTAATGACTTAAAACTGTGTGAAAAATAAAGGAAAAAATAAGAATAAACAGTTTAAAAAATTTATAACTTGGGTTATTTTCTAATCTATTTAATTGCAAGTTCAGGTATTTACAACTACGGCTAGGCTAATTCTTTCCATTCTCAGAAGAATAAATAATAATAATATAGTAAGAATAATAAAATTTTATGGCAATATTTTGTTAGAAGATTACCATGTATTATATGGATTATTAACACAGATGAATAATTTAGTACAAACAAACAAAAGTTCTATTTACAAGTCGAACACTAGATCTACTAAAAAATACTATAATTTATGACAACCTTTTAAAACTTTTTATCATTTTATTTTCATTTAAGAAGAAAGAAGAAAAAACAACGCTACGAATAAATGTTTAAAAGATATACGACTGAAATGCATCATATTTGAAAATATAAGTATTGACATTTGTTGAATAAAATAAGATGAATATGGAAAACTAAGAATATATATGTATATATACGACAGTATAAAGAAATACCATGAATACGTTAGTAAAAAAAAAACAAACATTTGTTAACTTTATTTCCTTTGAAAACTTACTAGATATTTTCTTTTAATGGATACTTTTAATAAACAACTTCCTAAGATTCAATAGTTTAAAGGTAGCGATACCACGTATTATACTAAATGTTCAGTTACGTAAGCAAAACCGTAATCTAACAAAAAATGAAAAATAAATTTGTATTGATTTCTATTAATTACAGACTTTGAATTACTACTTCCTACTTGTCTACATTATTTCTTTTTAGATATATACTTTACAGTAAATAAAATTTAATAATTTCAAAACAAAAATTAACAGATTGGAAACAAGAAGATATGAAAATTAGGTACACAAAAATTTCAGTTCTTGAGGCAAACAGAATTTAAAATTACGATATAGCAAGGGATCAAAACGAAGGTGAGATAAATAAATAAAATTTTGCAAATGAAAAGTAACCTATAAAAAATCGTAAGAATAAGAAACACATTTCAAGATATTTTCATCCAGTTAAGAATAGCAATTCGGACTTTTTAATCAGCCTAACCGGATAAAGCATAAAGAAGTATGAAACTTATTGTTATGGGAGATTACTACCAAATTATATTTATAATTCATAAGAAATCGGAATTCTCATGTAACATAATAATAACAACGCTTCTCGTAAAATCTTTCTTGTCATATTACAAAAATATCGAAATGGTTCAAATTTTTACATCCTTGTACGAAGTAAAGGTAGTATTGTGATCGCAGAAAATTTTGGTTTTCTGATTTCAATGGAAATAACCATTTTGACCATTTTTGGCGTGACGTCTGTACGTACGTAAATTTTGGATGTAGAACTGTTGTAACATCTATTTGTGTACCTCCCTTTTTGATTGCAATAGACTGAACCAAAAGTGTCCAAAAAAGCCCAAAATCCCAAAAAATCTGAATTTTTTTTAACTTCAGTAATAACTTCATTGAGAGCTTTTCAACAATATATCATAAGTGGTACTTGTTTTCATTGGTTCCAAAGTTAAAGCCAAATAAAATTTTAATTAATGAAATATTTGGATCTTACAAGGGAAGGCACATCGGTTCGAATCAGATTTCACCTCCTTTTTTTTTTAATTTATGTTTTTAACTGAAATATATTGATGTATTAGTAACACTGGTCAACTTGATTTTTTTCTCACGAGTACCAATAGATGTACTTATTGCAGTTTTTTATCCTGTTTTCAAATATGTAATCGGATTTTCTCCATCACCCACAATGTTTTTAATATTTTAATTTTTTTAAATAGTTTAAACATTTTTTCCGTTCATTTGTCCACAGTCAAGTTAAAGCTCCTAGAGCATTGTAAATATGATGGAAAAAAATGAGCTAACTCAAAGGGTAGCGTTGTTATTGCTGTGCAGGTTCAGACGTGTATAGACAAGTACAAACGTGATGTAGTGTAGCACACATTCATTAGAACGAAGCCAGATGTGAGATTAGTAGTGAACCAGTAAACACATCATTGTGAGTGCTTGCGTGTATACATGTTTATAACTTTATTTCCTTTAATTACTCTTAAAAAATGCCTAGAGTTTGTTTATATCCTCCTAACAATTTTTGTTATGCATATGGTGCATAAATCTGCATATGGTGCAAATCTCAAAGGTGAATCCTTACTCTGTTAGTAAAAAAGTATTATGAACTTTATTTTGGGTGTAAAGTCGGGAGACAAAACAAGGGCCTGAGTCCCACATATTTGTTGTTTACCGTTTTCTAGGCTTCTCACTGCATGGAAAAATGGCACACGCCACATGTCATTTCCAACCCTATGATCTGGAGGAAACCCAAAAATCACTCTTCTGACTGTTATTTCTGTTCAGCAAACATTAAAGGGATTACGTCAAAATCAAAACATACAGTGGTATACCCTAACTTGCAATCTGCAATGAGACCAGTTCCACACTGCGAAGAATTGCCTATACAAAAGCCACCTAAACATGTGACATTAGATGAAGAGAGCTCAGAATCATATGGAAGTAAGAAAGAAAAAGAAACAGATTCTGGTGATACAACTTTTGAACAAAGCACTTCACCTGAGCCTCATTTACTGATTCAAGAAAATCTTAACGATCTCATATCAGATTTAAAGTTATCCATAAAACAGTCTAAAATGTTTGCTTCTCGACTAAAAGGATGGAATCTTCTTCAAAAGAATACAAAGATATGTATGTACTTATCGTAATCGTTATTCTGAATTTAAAGATTATTTTTTTGAAGAAAACGGCTTAGTGTTTTGTAATGACATTTCATCTCATACGGGGACACTTTGTAATGAACATAACCCAACAGAATGGCGCTTGTTTCTGTTTAAAAGATGTGTTTCTGCATGATGGGAATTTATTGCCATTGCGGCTCTCTGCTAGCATGAAAGAAACATACGAAAACTTTAAAGTTATACAAGAAAAGCATCAGTATGCAGTGTATGAATGGAATATTTGTGGCGATTTGAAGGTAACTGCACTTATTTTTGGTCTGCAGCTTGGCTTAACAAAGTACTGTTGTTTTTTGTATGAATGGGATAATAGGGACAGAAAAACTATTTCATTAGAAAAGAATGGCCTAAACACGAATCACTCATTCCTGAACAGAAAAATGTGAAACATGACCCATTGTGTAATCCTAAAAATGTGTATCTTTCTCCGTTACATATAAAGCTAGGATTAATGAAGAATTACGTCAAGGCTATTATTAATACTCCTGATTTCATGTACTTAACAGAAGTCTCCTAAAATTAGTGATGCAAAAATTAAAGAAGGACTATTTGGGAGTCTACAAATACAATCACTAATGCACGATGAAAACCTTAAAAACTATTGAATCCATTGGAGGAAGCAGCTTAGCAAGCATTTAAAAATGTTAGAGTTTTTTGGGAAATCGAAAGGCGGAAAATTATCGTGATACTGTCAACGATCTTATAAAAGTTTGGGATGTAATATGTTCTTAAAAGAACACTTCCTCTACTCGCATCAAGATATCTTCCCGGACAATCTTAGCGCAGTGAGGGATGAGCACGGGGAAAACTTTCATCAGGAGATTTCAGTTACGGAAAAGAGGTATCAAGGCATATGGAATCCTAATATGCTGGCCGATTACTGTTGAACCATCAGGAGGGATGCTCCACAGACGAAATATAGCAGAAAATCGTCATTTATTTATAGGCGAGTCAAATGTTTGATTATTGTGTAGTTAAGAATGTAGACAATATTAAAATGTTTGAAATTATAAATGCCTGTCTCTCGGAAATCCTGAGTGATGGAGAAACCTGATATCATATTTAAATTCAGGATAAATGATACTATCAGAATTCAATCACATACTTTTCTTCCCGAGACAAAAAAAAATTCATTTAAGAAAATCTTTTTTTTGTTTTATGATAAACCAACATAAGCTTGAATATTGTGCGTCGGATATGTAAATGGATGTTTGCAGCGTACGAAAAATGCCATGCCTGACCGGTATTCAAACCCGTAACCTCCGGATGAAAGGCCGAGATGCTACCATTGTGAACAATGACGATATTTCATGTATCATGTAGGTATAATTTTTTAATGTTTGTGATACATAACAAATTGCGAATTAAAATATGAAGCATTCGGGCACAATGTCGATTCCATAAATTTTATTATATGCTGTAATTAATTTTTGTAGCAAGACATCAGGTGCATTTTTAAAAAATTCATACGGTAGTCACCTCCAGGAGCTTTACTATCTTTCATTCCTTTTAGAATACTAACCAGCTCAGAAAATCGAAAAGGGGCATTTGAAACCTCGTCCAGTATGTTTGGCTCCGCTGAACATATTTTACATGACGTAACTTTTGGATTCAGTAAGTTTTCAAAATAACGTACCCAATCATCTGCTGAAATACTATCATCGGTAAGAAATTTTTTTTAAAAAAGCAAACCAGCTTCCAAAATTCACCTGAAACTCTAATTTCCGTAAAGCGGTTTGTTCAGACTTCCCAGTACTTTTTCTTGCTCTCTACACATTTTATTGTAACGACCATTACTCTCCAAATATTTACTTTTTATCGTAGCCGAATTAGTTCTTATATACAGACATGACAAGCGGAAAATTTTTTTCTGCTATTGTAACATTTAAAATTAAACCAGTTCTGCGTAAACACTAAATTATTCATTTCAACATTTTGTTTAATACTAGAGCTTAAAATGATATCAGTTATACATCTTATATCCTCAAGAGGGTTATTTGTTCATTGCTTACTCCGTACCATCGCTTTTCCTGACAACATCTTTTTTTATCAGCATCCCATTTCAACTTAGGAAGAATTGGCGTAACATAGTTACCCCTAACAGCAATTTTGTACCTAAAATTTATCGGCAAATAATCCGATAAACTTGCAATACCGACTTCAAAACAATCTATAAAAGTCAACGACTGTATTGACACAGCACAGAAGTCGATAACCGACGAATCCTGAACCGCAATAAAAGTAAATTCACCATCAATGTCTCCAGTTATCCGACCATTCAGTACAACTAAGTTAAATTCTTCAAATAGCGATAACAATCGTCGTCCATTTGCATTTAGTACCAAATCCTTAGAGAGTTTCCTGAAAACTTAGATAAATAAGTGTCAATGCGCGACGTTCTTGCACGCGCTGCCGACCATGTCTCTGTGTGATCGTTGACGTGCCTCTCTTTGTCTCAATGTATTAGCTCGAAGACGTTCATTGTGATGCCTCTCGACTTTCATTTGCACGTGTGTCTGCAATCTGGTCTCTTAAATTTACATAGTCCGTCAACTGATCTTCTGCCGTTCTATTTAACCTTCGGCTATGGACTATTTGTGCATGCCGCGTACGTCGTAAAATTAATAATTAGTGTAATTAATAAATTTTCATCCACATTACTGCTAATTTTCACTTAATATCATTCTGAAAAAGTACCTCCTACATATTTTTTTATTTTTATTTAATAATTTTGAAGTTTCATAACTATGTAATAGCTTAATTAATCAATTAATAAAAAAAAATTAAAGCACTCTAAAACGTTAATTCAATAAATAATAATAATATAATATTCACAATAAGCGCGAAATTCTAAACGCGATTCCAGCGCTGCCGGATCCAATTGTGAACCTTAACCATTCCAAGATCAACAACACATAAATAAATAAATAAATTAAAAAAACATTTTCTATCGGAACAAATTGTGAATCTAAATCATTCTCGAATCAACTTAATCACATACACAAAATTTCATCAAAATCAGTCCAGCCGTTTAGGAGGAGTTCGGTCACATACACACGGACAGATGAAATATATAAAGAGGAGTAGTTGTAATCAAGTTTTTTCAAAAATTGCTCATTGCTTATTCTCCCATTGAAATCCCAAATTAGTATCATATTTATGTTCTATAAGAAAATTGTAAAGTTTATTAAAGTCTTGATTGCAAGCATTATAATTTAAGTACACCGGCAAAATTCACGCTGATTCAGAATCACACTTCATCTCTACAACTTCAATGTTTGATAACGTACGAAATTTTAACACACAACTATGTTCCTCCCCTTCTTTATAAAAAAAAAAAAGAAGCCTCCACTTGCCCTTCCAAAATGAGACGTTTTTACATCAGGTATCCATTTTACATCATAATTAGCAAAAAAATTCTTAAATTTAACAAAACAATGTTGTTATAAAAGTTTCAAACAGAAAAAAACACGTCCTGTTTCTCTAAAAAGCACTGAAATTCTAGATTATATAATTTATCCATAATACCACATACATTATAATACTTAAATAATCAGATTGATATGGCACGTTAAACCGCGAGAATCATTGCTATTCGAAGTGGTACATATTTAATAGTTCAAAGCGATCTAAAAGTCATGGAGATGTTGATGTTTAATATATGTTTTTCTTCTGTGGAAAATTTTCTGACAAACGGAACGCTTTTCTTGAACTTTTCTGTCTTCCCTAAGGCAGATCAACTACGGTCTTATTACCAAGGATATATTTATATACGGATTTGGCAGAAAAAAAATGAATAGATCCTGCTTAAATTTATTATTTTCCTTTAGAAAATTCTTTTAATCTTTGATCATTTAACTGTTTAAAGACCTTTAAGTAGTTAATACAAAATTTCTATTTTTATGCAAGGATAATGGGTTTATGCATTTTTAATGTTAAGATTTTTCATTTTAATTTTCAGGGTAAAATGAAAATTTTTTATTATTTGTTTAATTATTTTACTTGTATTTATTTTTACTTGTTATGTCCAATCCTTGATTATTAAATTTACTCTATAAGTGTACCACCAATGTAACATTTTTATTTGTTTGATTATTTATTAATTATTGTTATTGTTATTTTTTTAATATGGAAATAAGATTAATTTAGTAATGCACAACTAAAAAGGAAATATTTGTGTAGCCTAATCACTAGCTGAGAAATGTTTTTATAATCTAAACTCAGTTTCTTTTTTTTACACGTCCTATTTTACTGATAAGTCATTTACTAAAAGTTAATAAATTAAATATTAAACATTGCCTATCGTTATTAAATATCCCACTTGTGACTGATTATTTGCTTTATACTTTATGGAAAATGAGGTAATTTTGTTGTTTTTGGTATTTTGGAGAGAAAAAGGGAATAGAGAAGAGAAACTGTATAAAAATGACTGATAAATCTTAGTATTAGTTAATGTAATATAAATACTGTGGAATTTATGATGACTGTTTAATTTGTAAAATATATAATCAATATATAAATAGTTACATTTAAAACTGATGTTTTGGGTTGAAGGACAACCTTCCTTGTATTCTACTCTTTTTATATGATTCATAAGAATTTGGCAAATAAAAATATTATTAAAAAAATTAAATAAAATTATTTATTCTTCAATACAGTAGATTATGTTAAAAAAGTTTTTGTACATCTATTTAACATAAATTTTATGCTTACGAGTTCTTTTTATAGAAATGTAATCAAATAGAATGGGTTTAGCTTTAAAGAAGAAGAAAAGAATACAAAATGTAGCATGAAGAGACAAGTTAAATAAAATAATATTTTTAAATATTTTATCATAGATGTTTTGATAAAAGATCTATAGATGTAATAATATCACATTTTCATGTCTGGAACTTTACTCTGTTTTAGAGTTATACGAATATAAATTGTCAATAACAAGATAAAAACTTTTTTGTTTCTTTGACTAAAATCCCAGTTATAAAATATGAAATCATAAGTAACCTAAAAATGGTTAAAAAGTTTTATAATGTAATCAAATATGGTAATTACTATTTGAAACAAATGAGGACAATAGTTTTAAGAATTTAGTAGAAATTAATGAAAATTCAATACCAACATTTCAGTTCACTCATCAATAAAAAAAGAAAACTGGTTATATAACTCTATATAAAAACAAACCAGATAAATAAACAGACCAAATATTTAAAAATGACACAAAAATGGGGTAAAAAATTAATAAAATATATCAGTTATTTTCATTGAAAAAATTGAATATCTATACAAGAAAAAAAAACGGTAGAAGGAATCAAATTTTTCACCAATACAATTTATCTAAATTCAAAAAAAACATGTCATAAGGGCACTGAATATTATAAGGGGGATTCTATGGAAGTTTAGTTTATCCGATCTTGTAGCCTAACTAAGATATTGTGATTGAAAGGAAAAAATTGATCTGTCTTTTACTCCTTAGGGGATGAGTTACTTCTTATCGAGTCTCTAAATCACAAAATAACTTTTTTGCCAAGTTTCAATTATCTAGGGATTGCAAGGTACTGTGATAAATGAATGCAACAGAAAGTGGTTTTAATATAAAGTACATAAGCATTGTACGTTAATATACACAACTGAATATACTTAAAATACGTTGATATACAACTGAAAGTGAACTCATTATTTGTTATACGTAATTATCTTATGTATGTGCAACAAATTAAATTGATAATATTTAATGAAACTTATGTTTCGACTAAATTATCCAAATTTCGATTTACTGCGAGCGTTGTTATTCTGGAATACAGCAATTATAGTTCAATATACTTCACAAAATCGTTATTTTAATAAAAGAGAAATAACAATTTTTAACAATATTAAAAAACGCTAAATTTGATAATGTAAATTATTTAAAGAGAAAAATTATTATTGAAATACTATATCGGATGATGGAGAGGACAATATAAAAACAAATATAACTTGAAAAACAGAAAAAAATGATTTTATTTGTTACAGTTTTTCTTTTCTGAGACGACTAAATTTTAAGAGAGTAAACCGAAGGGGGGGCAACAGTGGTCGTTGCATTATTAGTTGTGGCGCCTCGGTCGAGTATCTCGGCTGTAAATCAAACGCTGCAACCAAATGGAGACTGCCAGCTCCTCATTACTGGTAGGATCTGATCAAATCAAACTATGGTCGAGAGAGGTGAGGTGCGGTGGTGGTAGTGGTGGTGGTGACGATGAGGGTGAGTAGGATTCACCGCTAACTTTTCTCAGGCTTGTGCAAACTCAAACTTGGGCTACACCGCAGCGTCGGGACTCCTAACTTTACTTCAACTCCACGACCCACATAAATTAATATTTCACTAGCCTTATTGTAAGGAAAACGGCTGCTGCTGGTACTGCCATTCACTACTACTAATATTACAGCAGCTAAAGCTACAGCTTCTCTAGAGTTCATCCAATTAGGCCATGTTTTATGCCCAATCGCCTTTTAGATTACAGACAGTTCTATCTAGCTTTTACATCGAATTATATAACTTGAACCTATGCCCGCGTCCATAACAAAACTAAACACAAACATATATAATTCATTCGTTTAAACAATTTCGTTCAGATTTATTTCAACTTGTTAACAAAATAACCTCGTTGTAAAACTATAAACCCAGTAGAAAATGAAGTACTGTAATCAAATTAAGGAAACATAACGTAATAACAGGAACCGTGAAGAGAATAATTGCAATGACATTCTTACAAATTAAATTAATAAATTTGTGGA
This sequence comes from Lycorma delicatula, assembly GCF_047948215.1. Lineage (NCBI taxonomy): Eukaryota > Metazoa > Arthropoda > Insecta > Hemiptera > Fulgoridae > Lycorma > Lycorma delicatula. Next base: position 69,168,187 of record NC_134456.1, on the reverse strand, counting down.
GCTGCAATATATCGTGTAATACAGCGCCGACATTTTTGTTTAAAAAACAAAACAACACGGTAGAATGGTAAGAAGTTTATAAAGCTGAACTTGCTGACAAAATTTAATTAAGAATTTCTGTCAATTATAACAATATGTAAAATATATAATGTACCATATGCAGTGCAACTAATTATACGCTAAAATGGTTTAGAAAAATATGTCTTTTTATTAATGCAGTTTTATTAATAAATGAATTTAAGATTTTGAAAACAAATTCTAAAGTAATTTAATCTAATTAATTAAATTTATCATAATTAATTATGTTAACACAAAAACTAACTTTTTAAATCTATGTTGGTACGAGTAGAATATTCTTGTCTGTTAATGTTATTGGTGCATTTACATATGTATGAGGATGAAAAATAATGAGGGTAACGTATGAATCTTTTGTTACATTAAGATAATATCACATCACACGCCATTCATTGAGAATAAATCTTTCTGTGAGATTCTAAGAGAAATAAAAAAAACCCCGTAGGAGTAGACAATAATAACCTGTTTTGTTCGGTGGAATGTGAACGCATGGGTGGTAGCTACTATATACTGTAAAATGTATATAGCGGAGGAGGTGAAAACAATAATTAGTCAACATCAGTTCACTCACTAGGTTGGAGGTGTATTGTGTGTAGGGAGCACACGAACCACCCATAATCCCCGTAATGGGCTCATCACAATGGACCTTGCTATTTATTCGCGCGTCCATGTAGTTAGCAATAATTGCTATTCCCAGTAATGGGAAAGGGAATGAGAAAAATGATGGTGGATTTATTCGCGGTCTCTAATGCGGAAAGAATGCAAGGGAGGGCGTGGAAGACAAAGAGAGAGAGTATGTGAAGGGAAAGGATCAGAGTGAGAAAATGAATAGAAAAGGAAAAAGAGGAAGAGACGATGTCATCATCATCATCAGATTAGCACTTTCTTATGTACTCCCATGAGCGACTCCGGATCTCTTCTAGCGAGTGTTCTGAATTATTGCTTAACTTGTACGACTTCTTCGGTTGCCATTTTAAAAGTTTTTAACTTTCTTGTTAAATACTTGTAATTTACGACTGAAATTTATATACCGTTTTTCGTGAATCATGGTAGGTTTAGGATCTAACATTTCTTGTTCCCCAAAGTTATGCGTAGTGTGATTTACAATTTTGTCAAAAGTTTTCTATTTTTTTTTTTTAATGTTTTGATTGCGGTGATAAAATTGTGGAAAATACCAAACACCTGAGAAAAAGCGAATAAATAATTATTGTCGAAAAAAGTTCTTTTTCTACATATTTTAGAATATTAAAATTGATAATAAAAAAGAAAACAGAAATCATGAAAAAGTGGTATATTTATTTTGCCATACAACAGTTTCTATTGACAAAGAGACAAAGATACATTGCCAGAACATACTATATGATTTGTGACAGAAAACATATTAATATTATCCATTAAGACAATACCGTGTATAATTAGAACGAGATACTCGTACGCATGAAAAGAATAAATTTAATCATTTTATTATTAATACTCCGATTTAATTTATCGATTTCCTTAGCGCCTTCAATGGCTATTTCTTATATTCACAACATCATTTAAGTAAAATATTTAAAAGAAATTTTATAAAAGCTGAAAAAACATAATAAAATCATTAATAATTATCATGTTATCGCATAAACTAAACATGAAAGTTGAAGATTGTAACTTGAAAGAAAAATGCATTTAAACACAAATATTTTAATAAAATAAAAGTAAATATAAATAAAAATATAATAATTTTAATAACACTATTAAAATAAATATCTTTATATGTTTTAAATTTTGTTACAAATTTTTTACTTTAATGACGCTCTAAAGATGCGGAAGTAATAATTTGATTTAATAATTGCGTTTTCTTTAATCATTCAGGAAAGATTGTTCCTTAAAAAGTAAACAAAATTATAAATATTTTATAATTACTTTTATTTATAATCGTTCTTTTTTCGGATTCCTTTCAGAAGTTATTTTACTTTTTTTTAATTAAATTCATAAATAATGAGCTTTAAATTTTACTGTGAAGATTGAATAAAATACCCTGTTAATAAAAACTAATAAGATAGACTTTAAATAACTATATTAGAAGATACTTTTAGTATTTTTTGACTAAAAAGTCGGCGCAATAAAAACTACTGATTAAAACCGTGCCAAATTCATGGTAGGAACTAAAATTGTTAACCTTTAATAGAACTTTAAACCATTTAATTTAGACTTCAGAAAGTCAAAATTTAAAAATCAATTGAAAAAACAATCTCTTTATATTGTAAACAGTAATCAATGATAATCATAAAAAAATTAAATATACCTGCAAATTGTCTATGAAGCCAAAATAATTTTTCATTTGAAAATGCAGTAGCTAAATTAGATGAACAAAAACATGTATGTATACTATCAAAAGAAAGTCCTTTATAAAATAAAAATATCATCTAGATTGGGGAATTTTTTGAAGAGTAAAATTTGAATATATTGTTTAGAAAAAAAAAATGAAAATAAGTGTCAACTTACGGATCGAATTAAGAACTTCTTCCTTTTACTGAAGTAAATTAAAAAAATAACTAGCACTTTTTTAATCTTTTATCAATTTCGTATATTACTTCAGTTTTTGAAAAACACATCCTAAGTATTTTAATATCACGAGTGTTTTTTTAAACATACAACTTAAACAATATTAAATCAAAGAAATTTTGAGGATGTTACGCCTAAGTGAATGAATGAGATGCACGAGAGGCAAAAGACAGGTACGATAAAAATTTTAATAAAAAAAAAAAAGGTATATTATTTGGATACTGCTGATATATTCCGTAAATTTTTTAAAAAAATTTATGAAAATATACCTGTTATCCGGAATAATTTTATACTATTTCTTGGGTCCTTGTAAGGTTTAATTTTAAATTAAAATTATCGTAGCCTAATTAAAGAAAGCAAAAACAATTATTTTCATTTGTGTGTTTGGTATACTGTTAATCTTACAATACGAAGAAAAATATAAAAGAAAACCGAATGGAAACAAGAAACAACAAAGAATATGTTCGAAAGAAGAGAAAACAACATTAAGGGCTATCAAACAAGACCTTACTGCTTCTAGGAGGGAAGTAATTTTCTAACTCCCTTTCTTCCCAGAAGACTCACGGATCGTTTCTTCAGGTGATAATCGGAATAACGACTTAAGAGTCGAAAGAAAGCCAAAGCTTTCTCTATAACTACTGTAACCACTAAAACAACTTTTAAGAATGTATAACCTAAATATTAACTTCACATGCAAGAACATTAACAGAATTTATATCTAATGATGTACTGATTGTTGCACATTATGATCTAAATGTAAAATCAACTGTTTAAAACATGTATACACAAACATGTTTAAAATATATATATATACACTGCAGTTTATTTAATTGTTAAATCTATTAATTTTTTCTTGTCACTTACGCAACGCTGCACTCGAAACCATGATGAAGAAACACGATAAAAGTAGGAGGTCGTCTAATTATAAAAACTAGTAGTATTTTTTACAGATGTAATTCATAAGAAATAGTATAGATAATGTTCAATTAAGAAGGGGTTAATAAAAATACTTAAAACTTTTTTCACAAGTAGCATCGTTTTGGAAAACAAGAAATAAATGCGTTTAAAAAGGTGGGTTTAAATAAATAAGCCTATCCCAAAATTCGAAAACGAAAAACGAACAAAAACCAAAAAAAATTTAGCCAGAATATCGGAACTAATATGTTCCGATATTATTAATATGTAACGGAATGAAAGGTGTGATGAAAAAATATATTTATGAATTTTTAAGTTTTAAATGAAATGGTTTTTGATGAAAAGAAATATAAATCAAAATAATCAGGAAATAATTTATTAAGTGTAATTTATAAATATTTTATTACAAATCAGATCATATTTAATTAAATATTTTACAGTTTGAACATTATGTCCAGCAGCTTGGACGTAATGTTGAAACTATTTTTTTTATCAGTAATTAAGACAATTAACTTTAACATTTCAACAATGCATTTCTTTAGTTTAATTTTTAGATGAAAAATACTTGTTTGTACTAAAATAATTAAAGCGAGAATTTGAGAAACACAATCATTAATAACTGATGTCAGCACGGCATACGCGCTTAAAAAGCAAAAGGTAAGAATGAAAAGGGAGGATATTCATTACTAGCGTTAAGTCAGAGGTGAAGGTCCATTGCAATAAATACGGTGTTTAACAGCTTAAGCAAATAAACTTGTCTTTTATGAGGTGAAGATTGATGAAGCAAGTGGAATGCCTGTTTCAGTTGATATTCGTAAAGGGCGTGACGTACTGTGGTGAGCCAGGTGCGCCATTAGTATTAATTTGGGGAGTTGGCTGTCCGCAAGATTGTTATTGGAATGTTAGTTAATGTTCCGGCCATGATGAATGTGGCCAGCGTCATCAGCGTTATCGTGCTTTCCTCATCCCCGAGGGATACACGGCTTCAACACACCCTCCTCTTTACAAAACATGTATACTCAAATACATTCGCACACTCTCAGAAACAGACGAGAGAAGGGCCACTTACACTTAAGGCGATAAAGATGCTGTTCCGTAAATAATTTCTCTTTCTGACTCACGCTTCAGATTTTTTAAGTAAAATCATTTATAACGTCTTAAATAATTTCCTCTACTCCTTTTAATACTATCAAAAACTTAATATTTTACATGTACACATGTTTTATTCTGAAAGATCATAATTGAAAGATTTATGCATTAACGTGTACACAAAAAAACATACAAAATTTAATACAATCTAATATATTTCTATATATTTTTTTTTATTAGGAACCTGCTTTCTTTCAAAACGATTTTGATTCCTTTATTTCGCTTCAAAGTGGTTTCAAATAAAAGGTAAAAATGAACAAATTTATAAAAAAACCTACTGCATTTAACTAAAATCGAATAACATTTTTGGGATCTAGAATACCAAGCGAAACGTTTTTCGTGGAAAGATAAGATTTGATTTGCTGGAGGTTATAAAATCAGCTTTGCACTATTACAAAGAACTTATTAGATTGATGGATATAGATTTTGTTTTTCTTTGTTGCATAATATTATTATTCACTGATTGCACTTTGAAATTTATTCATTATTGACAGAAAATGTCATACCTTATTACAAACAGAAAGGCCAATTCGTGTGAAATATCTCACCTCTTCAAGGCTTGAACTGAACGCTAAATTGAATGGAATTGATAAATAGTAATTTTTTTTTATTTTTCAGTTTAGTCTCCGGAAGCACCGTCATGTATTACTTCAGAGGATGAATGATGATGATGATATACATGAATCTAAATGAAGTGTAGTCTTATAAAATCTCAGGTCGACCATTTCTGAGATGTGTGGTTGATTGAAACCCAACCACCAAAGAACCGGAGAGTTCCCATTCAGGACATACATGCGGCTCTGTTCCGAGATTGGCAAGCTAGGTGGGATGCGTTCATCAAGGGCAGGTAGACGCACCGCCTTATCGCGGATATAAAGCCGTGGGCAAGTCGAAAGTTTGGTGAGCTGACCGCAATTCTTGACCGGGCATGGGGTCTTCCGCGCCTACCTGAGTGGTAGGAGGAGGGCGAATGACCCCTACTGCCCTTACTGCGGCGAGCCGCATACCTCAGAGCACGTGGTGTTCTGGTGTCCGCAGTGGGATGATTACCACCTAGCTTGCTCGGCGATTACCCGACTGCTCAGCGTGGAGAACATCATCGCATCCATGTTGCGGATCCCCAAGAGTTTTGACACCATTGCAGGGCTCGTTACCAGGGTTCTTCAGGAGAAGAACGTGAGAACACGTGCTTGCACGAGTGGGCGATAGCGATGAGGCACGGGGACTCTCGCACTCCCATGCGAAAAAGACCGAGTCTCGGCGGGGATGCTCCACTCGGGGTGTCCCCGTTAGAGGGGTGGTGGATCACACTCTGGGGGTTTGAGGCGGGCGCAAAGTAAGATCCGACCGTCGGGCCGAGACGTGGAGGCCTGTTAGAGTAAAGGACACTTCCCTGGGCTGTGTAATAATTAACTGCAGGATCCGATCGGTGGAGAAGAAAAAAAACACCAAAGAACAACCGGTATTCACGATCTTATATTGAAATCCGTATAAAAGTAACTGCCCTTACTAGGATTTGAATTAGCTAATTAGCGAAGATGCGTTCACCAATACACCAACCCCATGGGTGATAAATTGTATTTAATCATGATAATTCAAACCGATTACTTATATTAATCTTTGTGTAATGTTTGATAATAGTAATTCATCGAGAGGCCTAAAACATCATCAAAAATCGGCATTCATAAAAAATACTATTTTTTATGTTTGTTATTACTAACCAGTTAAACATAGAATTTCAAGGCCAATTGTTCTACATTTTTGTTCTGTTTAATAAATGTATGGAAAAGGAAACAGTTTTCAACCATAACAAATTAATAATCTGTTTTATTAACAAATACGGTAAACAAATAGTTCAATGAACGGAAGACTTCGCACATTTTATACTGAACTTAACAAATTGAGCTTTACAACGAAACTGAATAATATAGTGAAAACTAAAATAAATTAAAAAGTGGAATTGTTGATGTCGTTTAGTCGTTGCCAAAATTGATCTTACTGTATTAGCAGTATCACAAAGGACTGTTTCCAGAGACACCGTACGTCACTGATTGTTGGTCGTCGAAGAGGTCCTTCCACTCTCTCCATAAATATATATTACCTCTTTTATATTACAATTTGACAAGGTCTATATTTAAGATGCTTCTGGGGAAAACAATACAAAGTAAGTGTGTCGAGAACAAAGATTAAACTTTTAATAGCAAGCTGAGAAATGCAGAATGCTGTATATATACGAGGAATGCAGAATGCTATATGTGATAGAAAGGATTCAGAGACGAAGGTTAAGTTCAAAGATTGAATAAATCGTGAATAAGTCACTAAACTTAGCCGTTAGGAGAAGGATTGGAAAATGAGTATGGTATATATAAGTAATACATAACTAGCGAGAGTAGCAGAGTGGAGAGTAAAATGCGAGTTCAGCTGCGGCAGCAGTGGCTTGGCGACGGATCCTTTCCCTGCATCACACCCTAAGAAAGGTATCGGCAACAATTTCGAAACGGAAAATCTTTTAACAATCTTTACACATACATCGCTTGGCTTAATAACATAGAACTTTAGTATAAAATTTCATAAAATATAGAAAACCAATAAAGGAAAAATTGCGTTAAAAACATACTACACAGACGAAATGACAAAAGACTGGCTAAGAATAGGATCTTGATTCGATCGATCAGTCATTTTGTAATCGACTAAGAGAAAAATCGAAAATAGTTTTTATACTAGAAGAAACTTTAAAACAAAATATTAAAATTTCAATAACACAAAAAAAAAATATATTCGACGCTTCTTTATACTTCAGCGTTTGAAGTTGGCACTGAGAAAACAAACAGCTGCTAAAAACATAATCCCCACTAAAAAAGATTAATATGATGCCGACTTCAGACGAAATTTATTTATTCTATTTTATTTATTATTTTTTTATCACCACATAAGCGTGAGGCTTGTGGGTGGGATATAGAAATGGAATTTTTTAGCGCATGAATGCCATGCCTGACCGGGATTCGAACCCGGGAATTTTAAAAGAGGAATTAAAAGACGAATAGCGGTAGTTTTTATTATTTAGTGGGTTTTAAAGTCGACTCTATTTCTTTTTAAACTTTGTTTTAATTTAATTTTGGATAGGCATAGAAAAAGTGAGTGTAGATTGAAAAATCATTTGCAAGAATAAATAAAAGATATAAAACAGGCGACTTTGTTAAAACTAGAAATTCAGAGAAACGGGATTAGCTACCTAATTGTTGACAAGCATATACTGACTAAAAGAATGTGCTATTTTTACCTTACGATTTTCATCCGAATTTGAATCAATCATACGTAATCATACCATCTTCAACCGAATTCTAAATAAAGATGGCGAAAAGATTATTCTCAAATTATCTACATAAACTTTCGTTAAAATAATCTTCAACTGATTTTTATTTCGAAGAAACTTGCTAACAGATCACCAAAGGAACTCTTCACCTACAAAAATAACCTATAAATTTCACCTATAAAACCTTCCTAGAAAAATAGTCGACATCTGTGAATTTGGTCGGAGGGCTTCAAAGGTAAATAAAAAAAAGTAAATTAATACTCGAAAGGCATACCGGGTAAATCGAGAACCTCCTCTTTTGTTTAATGACGTTTACAAAAATATTCTCACAAACTCGATATAATAATGAATGTTACATACAAAAAAGACAACGTAACAATAAATTAATTAATATATAATTGAACGTAATTACAAATGTTATTTCATATAGCATTTTACAAAAGCTATATTTATAATTTACATCCTTTTTAATATAATTTTAATGCTAATAATGATACATTTACGGTTTTATTTTAGACATTTTTTTCAATTGATATTTTATCAAAAATATAACTAATTTAGGAATTAAAAGAAGGTTTAATCTATTTGTTAAACCGATTCATTTGAACTCAATTTATATGTTTTAATTACGTATAAGTATACAGTTACTTATTTTTTTAAATTCTTTAATACTTGTAGAATATATGAATTTATTTTACTGATGATCTTAAGACAGTTAATGTAAAACACAATTGTACTGCTCCAGTGTTACAACAAATTTTTGTAAAAATTTCTAATAAGTTTGGTAAGAGGAATGTATTAAAATCCGATAATTTTCGATTTTTACAGATTTATATGGTTTAAGTTTCCTGGTATAAACTCATAAAACATCATTCTATGAGAAAACTATCTATACCTATACCTTTAAATCAATCATAACTACAGTAAATGCTCCACTACATTTTTCCCCCCGAAAGTTCTATAATAGCTATCAAAAGACAACGTATATTATGTTTTACGACTTTGAAAGAGCTATTAAACAAAAATTAAATACAAAGGATTGCATTATAGGAGGATGTAAAATAATGGGCGATATTGAAGTATTTACTGGTAATGAGTTCATCCTTTAGAACAGAATACTTCAGAAATCTTTTATTAACGGAATATCACGGTATAACCGTATAAAAGCACAATACATTTGCATAGGGTAAAGAGAAAATCGATGGTAGTAGTTTCAAATTATATATAGCTAACTCAAAGCAATCTAGAAAATAAACATATAAAGTAAATTAAAAATTTTACAAGAATAATAATATAACTTTCAATAAAAACAAGTTATTTTAATTTTAGGACAATACATATCAAACCATAAAATTTCGTCAATAAATATTCAAAACATAATAAAATATCCCACGTTATTCCTTAAAAGAAAGCTTCAATCTGTAAGTTCGTCTACATCAGTTTATATGCTCTTGAAGCCTCTGATAGAGGACTTTTATAATACTGGAAAAACTATGTTAAAAACAAAAGATATAGGTATTACAAAGGTAAAAATGTACCAGCAAAATTTCATTTTAAACAACTAAATATAATACATGAAAATTACGTAAACAGGAGATCAAATAAGTAACAAAGAATTAGGGATGAGGGTTACAGAAAAAACTTCATAAAATTACTTTAAATTGATTTAATTTCAAAGTAACGAATGACTGAATAAAATTAATTTAATAAGATTAAATTAGATTTTAATATTTTAAATTAAAACAGGATATATCTAAAGATTACTAATGTGGTGCATTGATGGTTTTGTGATAAAAAACATGACTTTATGCCAAATGGCTGGCTATTTCTTATCTTAACATGTTCTTATCTTAGGTTTTTTTTTCTTTTGCATGAGTAGTTGAAGATGTTAGGACGTGGATTTTTAAAAAGTAATTTAAATCAGTTAAATTAACCTGTTCTGTTTGTCGTTAAAAAAATTAATATTTTACATACTATTCTCTTTTCTTTCATATTTTAATATAAAAAAAGTATTCTTTCGATTTACGTGTTGACATAATTCAATACAGTTCGTCTGAAATGTGAATTTTCTTATAGGTCATAGTCGGGTGAACTTCCTTATAGGTCAAGAAGTCTTATTTTTCAATATCCTTCTTTTTTTAAAGCATAAATGAAAAAATCTGATGTGGGCACCACATAACTTCCTTGTACGGCTATTAAATTGCATATACACATTTTTCTAAAATGAAAAGTACATAAAATTTTATTTCATTAATAATTTCGGATTTTTTTTAAATTGAATAATTATTTATCGTAATTTTTTTACAATCACAGTTTAGTTAATTACTAATAAATCAGTATATTTAAACTACAAAAAAGTTAAAAAAAAAGGAGCTGAAGTTTGATTCAAACCGATGTGCCCTTATAAGATCCAAACATTTCATTAATTATAATTTCATTTGGTTATAACTCTGGAACCAATAAGTACTCTGGTAAATAAGTACGACTTATCGTTGAAAAGATCTCAATGAAGGCTTGTTACTGCATTTAAGAAAAAGTCCAAAATCCCAAATTTTTGGATTTTGGGATTTTTTGGAGACAGTCGATTGCAATCAAAAGGGGAGGTGCACAACTAGACGTTACAACAGTCCTAAATCCAAAATTTCAACATCCTACAACTAATCGTTTTTGAATTATGCGAGATACATACGTACGTACATTGAGACGTCACGCCGAAACTAGTCAAAATGGATTCAGGGATGGTTAAAATGGATATTTCCTTTGAAATCTGAAAACCTAAATTTTTTTTTACTTCCTTTACTTCGTACAAGGAAGTAAAAATGTACTAAGTTAATCTTCTTTTTTTTTTAAGAGCTGTAAAATTCATTAAACTCTAGAGAAGATAAAATTTAAGACGTTATTTAATTAAATTAATTTTTTTGGTTAATAGTTTTCAGTAGAAATCATAATACAGCTCTTAATAGTTAAGTAGTAAATATATAAAGCAATATATTTACATTTATTAATGATACGACAGTATAAATGAATTTAAGAGAACGAATAAAAATTGATGTGTTGTGTAGCAATTGGAATCAGAATAATTATATGGGTTAGGTAAATACAGCGGAAAATATTCCAATGCTTATCAGCAAAAGTTGGAGACACGAATTTAATTAAGCCCTGTTGCAGAAGGAACGGGACTAAATGTAAGTTGTAGTCTTATGTGTACCCTAAACTCGTTAAAGTTAACCCGTAGTTAAAGCAAATGTATTGTTGACTACTGGGTGGGGCGAAAGCAATCTCTTCAGGCTGAGTTATTAGGGTGGGGAATATTGCGCCATTGTGGCCACCATCAATTGTCCCTTCGTACCCAAAAAGGAACGTATTCCCTGAAAATTAGTAAGATTATTCTATAGACCTGAGAGCTTGACATGGAGTACATCTCGGCTTAATCCAGTTTACGCAATAAATCCATTTAAGTATTTCCACAAAAATCTTTTCATTTCCCTCCCCGATTTCACACTGACAATCAGCTTTTTAATATTTAAAAGTTTTTCTTCATTTTAATAAAAAATAACCTCGATATTTTTATGAATAATCTTTTCATTGAAGAAATTCAATAGGATATGCCTAAGCTATTCTGTTTCAAAATTTTTTATACAAAGAAGAAATAAAACATATTTTGAAAGTTAAACAGAGAATCCATTAGCTTGTAATGGATTTATTAAATAAAATCTTTTTCTAACGCTGTGTTTAAAAGGTTGATGTTTCTTTTACTTGAATTCTGACATAAGTCGCTTACATCGAATGAAATATCTTTATAAGGTTCTAAGAAATAAATTAGAAATTAAATCACAAAAATTAAATAAATTATTCCGAAAATCTAACGCAATTTTTTTTTTTTTAAGTAGGAATTTTATATGTTTTTTATTAACAAATGTATTTTGTGTATTAAATATTATATTGAATAAATAAGCCCCATTGAAAAAAATAACCTAATTTTAAACATAATTTAAATTTTATTTTATTATGTTTATAATTTACATTTCAAGCGTACAGCAATAACAGTATTAAAAAAAAACTAACCGAATTTTATACTAAGTAGACTTCATATTATTATAATTTTTTTTTCCAATGAATTTTAATTAAATTTTACATTAAAATTAAACTAAATCTTAAATTCGAAAACAAAATACAAGGAAATACAATTAAAAAAAGGCTATTACCGAGTTGAAAACAGAAATATTCAAAAGTGAAATTATTGGCGAATTTATTAGCTTAAAGAAATTAACGGATAGTAGTAAGGAACATGCAGGTAAAGTGTCAATGAATACGAAACAAAATTAAACTCTTATGTAATCATTGTCAATTGTCTAAAACTGGTAGAAGCAAACAGGTCATACAAAAAGCTGGGTAAAGCTCTTGACGTAATCGGTTGTTGGAACTGCCGCAGCAAACTGCTCCATGTACGGGCAAATATTTGCCCATATTAAATACATATGCCATACTGCTTTGGTTTCGACGATTGTGTAGATATTATACAATATTCAAATAATTATTTAAACGACAACAAAGACACATTATAAGATAGTGTTATAAGATCAGGAATAAAGCAAATACAATTTCTGCAGTCGTTTCCAAACTTCTTGAAGTACTTACATTAAGCGTAAATATTTTATAACAAAACTTTACCATTAACGGAACTTGTTTAATTTACAAACAGACAATAGTTTTATAATGCTTTACTTTAAATTCTGAGCTCGTGAAAGAGCACGGAACAAAACGACCGGTCGTAAATTATTTATCTATCTATTAGTAATTTTTTTAAAAACAATATATCATAAAACAAGGACTAACTAATAACGTCTCTTATCAATCGGATCCAGTTTCCTTTTATTTTATTTTAGTAAATGGAAAGTGATTTGATACTAAGAAGTGTTGTTAGATGCTACAACTTTATTTCTTTAAAAAAATCAGATAGAAATATCTAGATAAATATGGATGTAGGGATCAGCAAAATATTCAAGAACAGATATTTAGTTGACTGTTAAATAAGGTGCTTGGAATGCGGTAGACATTCATGTAAAAACTCGCATAAAGTTAGCAAATACACCTCTAAAGTCTAGATAGACGTAGTTTACAGCAATATTTCTATGTAATGTAATATAAATGTATGAGTAAAATTTAAATAGCTATAACAGAAATGAGTACAAGTAGAATGACATCTGGTTAAGAGTCTTGCTTTTAGTTATAATCCCTTTGCTTTTAATAAAAATAACATTGATATACGTACAAATTCACGTCCGTATAAATAAAAGTGATCGAAATACTCCCAATATATTACATCCAGAAAATTATGTGGCGAAGAAGAACATAAAATAGGAGAGGGATATAAAACTACCAGGCAATAAACAATGTAGAGCAATGACGAATGGGATAAAGTTGGCCACCGAGTGATTGATATAGCTGCTAGCTACTTACAAACTTAGGAGATATAAGAAGTGAAGAAAACCAAAGAAACAGCTAATAAGTGCGAGATGGAAATGACAGTGGAGGGGGGACTTAAAGATTTCAGAAATTACTGAAACAGACTGAGAGAAGCAAGAGAAAATTTTAGAGGAAAAGGAAAGGGAGAGAGTTAAGTTGTCAAGTTGTCACTTGTGAGCGCGCGTACCGCTAGTCATAGTAGAGGTAGTGGTCGGTTCAGCACAGCTGGTCGGACGGGCTTTTAGCTAATACATTCACAACCAGCAACTCGAAACACTTTATCTTTCCCAAAAATTCAGTTAAATAACGCAGTAATTAGGTTAATGCATTTCGAATTGGTTGCCAGTAGCAATATACTAAGCGCTTCAAATTAGTTATAGCCTACTGTATGGACTAAGTTTGGCGAATAATTTTAACACCGAAAAACACATTTCAAGTTTATATTAATTTGTCTACTATTTAATAAATCGTTCTTTTGTAATAAATCGTTATAAAACGTCTCAATCAAGACTGCTTGTTTAAATTTACCTAATAAAATGAGCGGTATGTTTTAAAATCAAACAGTTTTTATTTCCTAAGTAGAATTTACAGGTTATAACGGAAAATAAATAAATTTTCGAGAAAAAAATTTAACGATTCCCGTTATAATTCGATAAAATTAATCAGATTCACTTTTCATTTAATTTTAGTGCTATAGCATTTATAAAAAATTGATTAATATAACATCATAACAATATAACAGCACACAAAAAATTCTCTCCTTAATTCGATCAATAACCTTTTTCTTTGTAAGAATAATTGTTTACAGTACCGTATTAATTTTTTTAAATTTTTTATAATATTTTTCGATAATATTTACAAGCTGTTAAAAATTGCAAAAATAAAAATAAGTAAAGATAACGATCGGTGCAATCTATTCCTCAATAAGCAAAAAAAAACCTGTTGTCATCTCATATATGGAAAGCAGTGAAATATTAGAAGGTACTAGGTAAACGTTTAACTCTGTTATTAATAGACCTGTTACGATGAATGAATGAGCTATCATTTTCTTAAGAATTAAACATCAGTACTTCTCTTTCTTTAAGTATTGTTTAACTAATGATATTTAAGATAAATAAAATTGAAAAAATTAAATGTTGAAAAATTGAAAAACAAAAGTTTTTTATGTTTAGTTTAAAATCATTTATAGAATATACTAAATTTCATAATAATGGCTTGTACAGATGATAAAACTATTAATTTTGTTAAAAAAGGTCATGCAGACAGAAGTACTTTTTAATGTAAGTTCACTATATTTTTGTCTCCGGTTTGATTTCCTGGATTGGTAACATCTCTGTCATTCATTCGAATCCTGTCAGGTATAGAATTTTTTCATACAGTACAAAAATTACCCATCACTTAGTAATTGTAAATGTGTGTCTGCATGTTCTATTTAATGAAAGAAATAAAAGTGACTAACACACACACACACCCGGGAGCGCGCGCTATATATACATTTATATTTTGTGTGTTTCTAAGCTTTTTGTGTGCGCATGTTTATTCACTGTCTCTAAGCCTACATAGACTTTAGGAATTAAATAAGCACTGTTCATGAATGTAGAGTTTTGAAAATTATCGGATTAGTGTAAAAAATACGAATACTTTGACTAGAAATTTATCTAAAAACGTAATTTAAAAATTACTTAGATCAGTAAAAATTATCAAGGTTTTTTTACGAAACAAAAGAATCGAGCTGTGAACGCGAATAGTGTCAGCTTCAGTTGAATCAGTACGTTGCTTGAATGTCTTTCAGGGTGGGAGATGCATACATGGTTTGTTTGTATAACAAGCTCAATTTTGACTGAACAGCAGTGAAATGTTACTAGTATAATAATGTGGAGTTATTTTTAACCGCGAATAACACTAATTTAAAGCGTTATCATCAAAACATAAGATTTAACAAGTCGAATAACGTTTTGTATATTACAGCAGTTAAGGCTGAAATAGAACAACAGTGGACAGCTAATTTTTTAATTCAAGGTTGCAGTATCAAACTCCGTTTATGCGAATAAAATGTTTAATCTAATGGATCGTTCGGACATTTATGTTGAAAGAGAAGTAAGCAACTTTCGGGCTATGTAAACAGTCAGTTCAATACATTCAACTAATTATACATACATTTTTGAATGTTGACTTTCAAGGCATTAATACGATTTAAAGATTTTATTTTCCTTAAGAAAAGATAAACAAATTGAAGATCGACTCGAAATGTTATATTTCAACCCAATCGATGTCTTAGTACTGTCTCCCAGTTCAGGTTAAAATCTGTTTTTTTTTTAGTTCCAATAAACAAGAAAATGTGTTTTTGCTAGTAGGCTCAAAATTAAATTGGAGCGGTACGCTCCATCCTTGCACCAAAATATTTGTTACTAATCCAGTAAGGAATGAAGCAGCCTACGTACCTTAAGTGAATTAAACTATATCAGATACGGTTAGGAATGTTATACAGAGCTAATCAAAAGTATAGAAACCCCCTCAACAACTTTAAAACCGTTCGAGATAGAATAGTGTAACTTTCAGGATAAGTTATCGGCCAACTATTTTACCTTCTGAGGAGAGGTAGAATTTCAACCCCTTCTTGGGTGGTGGCTCAGAGGTTGTAACTTAAATATTTTAAAGGATAACACTCTTTGTAGTGTTACATCCTTTTAAAGGTCTCTTTAAGACGAGAAAAATGGTATAAATAAAATGTTGGTACACTTTCTATACCCAAAATGGCAGCGGGATAAATTTTGGATTCTGAAAAAACTACTTTGATAATTTAGAGAACTGTTATTGCAAATAAATAAATTCATAAAAATCTGATTAAATGGATATTATCGAAAAACTTTATGCAAAAAAAAAACTTTATTACCCAGAAAAAATTTCAAGAACCTTTTTTATTTACTTTGTAGTGATCTATAGTAGTGGAAATTTTCATGAGAAAAGAATTGGAAGCAATAAAATTTTAAATTCCTGTAATTTTAATCTACGGTTCTGTTCAAGTAAAAGATTAACCGTATTCTAGAGGAAGAAAATTCACACTCTTACAGGCTCCTTGTGTAGATGATAGTAGACGAATAACAGAATGAAGAAGGACCTAGCCTCCCTCCCCCTACGTGTCTAATCTCGTTACATTCCTTTCGATTCACTTTGTTTGTAATACCTTAGTCACCTATCTCTTTTTGAGTGTGATCATACATACTCATCAGCAGTATCAATCCTGACGTATGCAACGACAGATGCTGTCAATCTTTCTGATATCCAAATATAGCTCCGACAGCATTAACAGTTCCTAATCAAAGTATAAACAGCTTTCAGCACGCCCATTTGGGTAACACGTAAATCATTCTTTTTCGTTTTAGATGAAATTTTTTTCTGAGAATGGGTCAGGTTCTGATCTCATTCAGTATTTATTGGCATGACCAAACCCTACCTCAGCGTTGTTTCCCGATTTCAGCTGATTCCCTAAACAACACAGAGATGCTTCGTCAAGATGTGACCGATGGCAGAAACTTAAGCATTGCGCCAGGGGGCTGTCCTATAAAAACGCAAAGCAGAAACCACCGTCCAAAAGTAATTCAACAAAGGAAGAAATAATAGATCAATCTGGCAATACAGAGCCTACTCGGGTTGGAGTGTCTGCTCTGATAGGAATCACAAGTACCCTTTTTATCTGTTTTGGGAGGTAATGACCACCAAACCTCTCAAGTTTAAACCGGAATCGAATGACAAATTGGAAATTTTTGACAATACGACATGTCATTTGGTAGGAGGGGGGCTAAGAGCTTTCCATGGTGCCAGAAACTTTAGTCGGTTTTCGTAGGCAGACCAATAAACAAGTAATATCTTCCCCAAATTTAGTTCTCTACGCGGGATGGAATTCATAACTAGACCAAAAGAAACACCGGGTAATTCAATTTGTAGGATTCAGTTTACAATAAACGTGTGCTGGAAATGGAGGTATAATGAATGGGCCGACCAGACTTTTATTGATTACTAATATTTGCTTTTAAATATTTGTACGAAATATATCTGACGAAAAATACCCATTACAAATTATTTACCTGTAAGAAATAAATAGTTCTCGTAGGAAACAGGAAATACGCATACATAAAAAAATAACATTTTACTGAAATATTGTAATGGGTAGAGAGTCGAACCGCGAACACGCGACAATACATTTAAAAGTAGTTGTTATAAATTCTACAAGCATTAAATATTGTACTGTAATTATCAGTCTTAAATTAAGGAAGATACATCTCGATTAATTATATTTGTATACTTCACACTCAAATATAAAAGAAATATAAACTTGAAATTCAAGATTCGAGCACCCTCCATCCACTTCAAAGTTCTTAATGCAGATCGCGTTTATAATGAGTATCATGTCTCAATATTCGTGAAGTAGGCTATGTAATACAGAAAAATATTGAAGTCATTAAAAACATGCTCAGGTGCTTTAAAAAGAGATTAAGTTGTATTCTGAAATAATTACAACTGAGACTGGTAAAAAATAATAAAAACAAAGCCCAAAATCATCGCACAAAATATCATTGAATATATAAATTACCTACTTTGTAAACAACAACTATATTCTTAATTAAAATTACCGTATCCTAAAAATTACCTCGTTCAAAAAATTTAATAATCTCTATCATTCATATGTATACAAATAGGAGGATTATGACGAGGGTGACAGATATTGCGATTTAAATTACATTAAAAGGTAATTGACATAATGACAATTATATTTATCTATGAAAGTTATTAACATTAAATAAATAAATATAAATGTATAAAAGTAGATTACATTTAAAAGAACTGCGAATTTTTGTAAGAAATATTATTATTATGTGATGTGCACAAGATTGCTTACATGAACTTCTTTATTCTCTAATATTCAGTATAAGTCTCTTATACTCCAACGTGTCTTCTATATTCTACAACCTCAACTGTCAGTTACTTATATTAAATCTTTGTCTTTGTCAACCATTTATACGCTCTAAACTTCCTCTAGCAATCAAATTCAGTAATTCTATATATTTAGTACAAGATTCAATAACTTCTTAAAAAGATTCTGCCAAAAATTTATTTTGATTAGTCTTAAAATTTATAACTATTATCAACATTACTCGTTAAGATATTTTAAAATGTTAATTATATTATTTATACTTTCTACTTCCTTGTACGAAGTAAAGGAAGTATTGTGATTGTGAAAATTTCGGTTTTCAGATTTCAACGGAAATATCTATTTTGACCATCGCTGAGTCCATCTTATCTTGCTTAACTCAAAAACAATTAGCCGTAGAATGTTGAAATTTTGGACTGTTGCATGATCTAGTTACCAAAAAGGCAATCAAACAGCGAGTGCACCTGCCATTTTGATTGTAATCGACTGGAACAAAAGTGTTAAAAAAAGCCTAAAATCCAAAACATTGAGAGTGGGCTGCTCTGCTGAAGTCTTGCACCGTTCAGCATGAATTAGCAACTTCGGTCCTTGGCAGGGATTCTCCTATGGGTAAGGGTGTTGGAGACATAATGACTGTCAAACTATAGGCTATGCGTATTTCTTTATATGGATAAAGAAATACTAAACTTCCGTGCAAAAGATACACATAAAAATTCTTATCCAGGAGAACCTCTTCGGAAGCGAAGAGCAGAAAAAGTGTATTTTAAGGATAAGGCAAAGTACTGGGTTCCAGAAAAGAAGGATTGAACCAAGTTTCTACCGAAGTGGAAACTTGGTAGTAGTTCGGAAGTAGTTTCTACCGAGTAGCGGACCGATTTCTAAATACCTTGTAACTAAGAGGAAGGAAGGCGATCTTTCGAAGAAAAATGGCTAATTTATGGAAGCAGGTGGAGGATCTGTTAAGGAAACAAAAAACACTACGACAGTATTATTTATTGACCATCAACGACTTGCAGTCTTTACGACTATTTAAAGCAAAGAAGATGGAACTCGTCGACATTGAGGTTGTCCCACATAGTACTTTAAATAATTTCAAGGGTGCTGTTGTGTGCAGGACCTGCTAAACTGCACAGAAGAAAAAATCGCTGAAGACCTTATTCCACAAGGAGTCGTTGCATATCGAAGATTGAACACATGACGCAATGATGTTGTACCCTCCGCCTCGCATGTATGTTCTGACGTTCAACCGAAGTAAGTGTCCGGAGAAGACAAAAGATGGTTTTCATTGCTTAGATATTCGTCCATTCGTCACAATTCCGTTGCGGTGCTTTGGATACCAGAAATTTGGATACAGCAGCGCGAACTACAAGGAAACAAATCTGCGTGTGTGGTGTAAGCCGTTACACCTCATGACTGATGCAGGGATCCACCTGTGTGTGTCAATTGCCATCAGAAAGGTCGTGTAACTGTCCAGTTTATAAATAAAAAGTAGCCATCTAGGAAGTGAAGACCATACAGAAGGTCAGCTATTACGATGCGAAGAGAACTGTGACTAGTAAATTGCTGAAGACTGTGCCCTATGTTCAGATTGCTGCAGTCCCAACAACTCCTGCAGCTCCCTTTTAAGCAGGAGACATGATACCTGAACGGGCACCAGTATTAGTCAAGATGGTCGAATGCATCATTAACGAGAGATTTTAAACCAAACCAGTTAACGAAACGAGCCAAAAACCGTTGCAGAAAGTAACAGATATTACTGAAACAAAGATTCCTTTTACAAAAAGGATTGCACCTTCGACCACCAGTTCTAACATAAAGCCAAATAAAACAAAAGCTGATGAAAATGCCGAGTCAAACGCAAATCAAAGTTGAGATCGAGAAAATCAGCATTTAGGGATCTGAGAAAGAGGAAGTAAAGATATTAGAAGAAAAAGATTTCGAAAGACCACCAATGGAGCTTCCGAAATCATGAGGCCTTTAAACGAAAGTGCGAGCTCTTCCACACGTTCTACTGGGGAGTGCATCGAGTTTTGACTCTGATGCAATGCTGACCTCATCATCGGAGCTGATATCATCCGTTACCGGCAGTAGGAGATCAGAAGAATCCATCTTCGAGGCCTCAATCACCCGTCTCAGACACCTCTTTGACAACGAGGCCTTCAGGAAGGTGGAAAAAAGGAAGAAGAAAGGGTGGCCTAAGAGTGAATCTAGGCTATAAAATTTAAGAAGAAATTAGTTTATAGGTGCTTACAGAAGAAACTGTGCCTGATATATATATATTTTATGTGAATTAATTTTGAGTTTTTCTAAAACATTTCGTTAGAAATGATTGTATTTTTAAAATACTTTGAAATGTTTTTTGATGTTAGTTTTAAGTGGTTTAATTGGTAAGAGTCTTCTGTCAATTTCTGGATGATTTATTGTGACGAGACTAATCTTTAGACTACGGCCAGCGACTTCAGGGGAGAAAGAAAATTTTTTGTTTTTCATTTTTTTTTTTTTTTTTTGATGTGGAGTAGGGATATTGACCTCATAGTCGATGGCCCTAAAAATTAAAAAAAAAAAACAAAAAAAAAATAATAGGGAATAGAGTATAATATTCGTAAAATCTATTTTCATATCTAAACGAAAATTAATTGTACTTTTTTGGTGCAAATATCTTTCAGAAATTTTTGTTGTTTTAATTAAAGTGAAAACCATATATTTACATATCTTTAATTGAATATTTTTAAATAACATTATGTCATCCTAACCTATTGTTTCTTAATTTCTATGTATTGTAATAGATTATTTTACTTTTATCATTTATTTAATTTTTAGCGAATTTGTTTTGTTAATTGTAATTTCATAACTAAACTTAAAATTAAGAGAGCAAAAGTTTTAAAAGTTAATCTGTCAGATCTCATTTATTTTAGTGACAAAATTTATGTTTTATTTTTTATGTTTACAGAGTAATATAAGGTTAATTAAATCTTCTCCTTAAAAAAAAAAAAATAAAAAAGTATACATTACTTAAAAGTCATTTTATCAATACAGAACAATATTTTTTTTAATTCAAGAACAATTACGTTTAAAAGCATTTAGAAAACTATCTCAACAGATTCTGCAAAAAAATAAAATCTAATAAAATGAAAATATTTATCTCAACCAATGAAGTTAAACAAGATTTGTTTCTGATACTTCAATTTATTTACTTACTCTTGTTAAAAATTCGAGGATACCTATTTTAGCGATTCAAAAAAAAAAATGATAACTAAGTTATGAAAGAGGAATTATTCCTAATTATTACTTAAAAGTTAGTTCACTCTAGTTTTCTTGAAATATAATTATTATGGTACTTAAGGAAAGTTTATATATTTTACACACGAGTAACTAACAGCATTGATCTAACATCAAACATGAAATTTCAAGGGAGATTATTTGACCGAAAGATGTAAGAAACCGCATAATAAAGAAACCAATCTCAAAAATTCCAGACTAAGAAGCAAATGAAACAAATAAAGTACAAACAGCAGAGTGGCTTTCACTCAAAGAAAGTTGAAGTAAAATTGTTGTTTATTTTTATTTTTTTATTTTGACAGGAATGCAAAGAAACGATATCCTTTGCAGTCGGATAAAAGATTACTCAAGGGAGATAACGTTCAGTCTATACGAATCCCTCTTCGAAAGGCCAAATGTCATTCAAACGTTTTTCAAGCAGTTGATGTAGTTTTTGTCAAACATTTCGAAAATATTCTTATTCTGATTTTCGTATAGTTACGTATTTATGATGTTTAAGAATTTTGTTTGTTTAAAACAGTATAAATCGAGTGTAAAAGTCTGTTATGTTAATAATAATCTCCCTTAATATTTTGCCCAACAAATAAAAGTCAGTAAACACAGTTTTTATATATATATATATATATATATATAAAGAAAGTTAATTAGGCTAACCACAGAACATTTCATATGACTGTCGTAAGTATTAGTTGCTTGTTTTCATAACTACCATAACTGTACTAAACTGATGGGTTACCCATTTAATAATCATTACCTACTAAACAGAAATAGGTACATCAGTTTGTTGCTTTTCATCCTATGTCCCAGTTTTGTTACAGGTGTAACAAGCTTTAAAGAAAACTGTGAGTTATAAGAGGCTTGGGTTGCAGTTGCTCTCTCTGAAAGTAGTAATTGTTATTTACAATGTTAAAATAATACCAGTATGTAGGTATTATTTGCTATCTCTTTATTATCAGCATTTCGATAGCTTTGGATATCACTTACAACTAGTGATTTAAAAGAGATTTATTTCCGTCATTTACATTTATTTCTGTTTCAATATTACACGAGTGTAAAAAATTTGTTACGTAGGATTTAAGTTTGAACTAACAACTAGTGAAATTGTTATAGTATCCATAATCTTCGGTAGCAATAAATATTTCACAAATTTCTTGGTTCGTTGTAAAAGTTATTTACAGACAGATTATTAGTTTAGAAACACAAGAAATAGAAAGCCGTTTTCATACAAAATATGAAAACCTTCAATAAAAATTTGAGAAAAAAGCTATGAGGAAATAAAAAAAACTGCATTCAGTAACAAAGTACTTAAATATAAGCAGCAATGAAGCAGATACCTTCACATATCTTGTTACAGATAATGGACAGTACTGTAAAATTAAAGAACCTAAGAACTGTAGAAGGAAAGTCTAGTTAAGAGAAAATTCATTCACGTGAAAATCTTATTGGTAACTAATTTAAAATTATTTGTTTATTATAATTTATGCCGAGGTTCCATGATAACAAAATATCTCGGGAATAGCAGTTTAAAACTAAATGGATATAATGTTAAGGATAAATATCAATGATTGAAATCATGTTCAACCGGTTCCAGTAGATCATGAAATAAATGATACAAGATTTTATTTGGTCGGATACCTGGATAATTTTTTATTTTAATTTTTGACTAATGACAGTAATTAATATTTCTGAAAAAAATTGTTATAGTAAGAAAATTTATAAACCTCATAAAATACTGAGCCATACAAATTTTATAAATTACAAACACATTTTTCGATATAGACTGAACATTTTTTCATATTTCTTTTCTATTTAAATTTTAATAAAATGGTATCGGACACATTGAAAATTATGAGAGATGTCGTATAAGGAATAATGATACCATTTTGCTAACGACACGCGGGGAGACCCAGTCAAGTATTCTCAACAACTTTACTAGAACATTAACAACATGTCGTTTAATTAAATCCGAATACGAGATCCAACATTAAGTGTTTTTATCCAGGAAGCATGATTCGCTCTACCGAAGACAGAATCCGTCTAAATCGCTGGTGCAGAAACGCTCTATGGGGGTCTTACAACCTTCGCAATTATAACGGTCCAAACGTAACCTAACCTAACGTACCATTTACTATTAATATTATTAGTATTACTGCTTTACTTAGTACACGCTCCCTGCTATACTAGTACCAGAACGCGTATAATTTTATACTGAACTCACACAACGCTAGATGCTTAAGAAATCATTATTTAATTACAAGTGCTTATTCATCAGAGCAGCATGGTTCTATGATTGCGTTCTCTTTGCTTATAGTAAAATAAACAAATCCTCTAAGTAATATTCCTTAATTTATACTACGGAATACAGCTAGCAAAACAAAACCACAAAAGTAAAATAAAGAATACTTAAAAAACAAAAGATTTAAGTATTGCAAAACACACAGACGCACGCGCGCGCGCGCGTATAGCTTCTTCACTGTTTTTCTCCGAAAATAATTCTGAAGAAAAAAACGTAATAATGCAACATAAGTATGATAAAAAAGAAATGAATTAAAAACAACATAGAAATGTCAAAAACAAGCAGTTTTAGTTAAAATGTATTTTTAAAAATCAGGGTTTCTATATTTAATAAATTATAGAAATAGCTAAAAGAGAAAATTGAAAATGTAAAATTATAAAAATATGTTAAAAATTAAATAAAAATGACAAAATATACATAGCAGAAGCCATGAAAAATACTAAAAATGAAAAAAAAAATGATTCCTTCGAAAATGATTGAGTCTTCGATTACAAATTTACGTCAAAAACGTCATTTTATGACGTTTGGTTAAAAACGAAAGAAAAACTACATATATATATATATATATATATATATATATTTTTCATGTAACATATATTTTCATATTACGTACTGGGTTGGAAAATGTTCTTGAATACTTGTTCAGAATTACATAATATTTGTTCTGAACTAAATAACAAAAATTAATACCGAGTTAATAAATTTTCGTTCTGATCAGTTAGTCTAATAATTACTGTATTTTACGAATTGTTAGGGATAGGTACGTATAAGCCTACCGTTAAACTTACATAAAAAGATACTACTCGGGGACTTACCGGGAGGGATTAAGATAAACTATAGGATATTACTAATAGGAACAGAATTATAAATTACAAAATTAATAAACAGAGAATAACTGGTTGTTTTCCATATCATTAATTTACGAAAATGATAATTATATTTAATGACAGTACTAGAAATATTTGAACATAACAAAATAAAGAAAAAAGGAGAATAGAATGTAATAATAATAATAAAATGTGGCAATAATAGTAATAATAATGTAATAATAAAAATAAAAAATTTTCAATTTTTTACTACATATTTCTAAAAATAAATAAATACGGTATAAAAATATTAATTAATAATATAAATTAATAAATGTATTCATTTATTAGTTAATAAATTGATTAACTAGTAATATTTTTTTTAAATACATTAGTTGGAAGATGTTTTAGATGGTTAGAGAATTTATTAAAAGCGGCCACTGAAGCATGAAATGACCCTTTCACAAAAAAACCGAATGATAATATGTTTTTGTTTAGTATTATTTTGTATTTTATTACATTTTTTTTTTTGTTTAAACTGATGTCATATGAGTATTGATTTTCTCAAATAAAACGTTATTATTACAGTTTTTTAGCATTAAAATAATTTTATTTTCTTGTTCTACAGCAGTGAATTGGATACATATATATATATATATATATATATATTTACTCGTATATCGAAAGTATACGATAGGAATAAAACTGCTAAGAAAAGTTGGAAAATATTGCTACTACTAATGAGAATACTACATAATGGGTTAGTAATAATCATAAGCTTACGTGAAGTTAAATTATTTCAAAACTTTTCAAATTTAATCATTGTAATATAAAAAATTAACTTAAGATGAAGTTTAGGTATATTGTCCTGTTTAATGAGCGCAGACTAATAGTTATTCAAACATAGACTGTGTTAGAATTATTATCTTATTTATTGACAGTTGTTAAAACGTAACGTTTTCTGTAAATTTATTGAATGACGTTGAAAATCATCTTTTCGATTACATATGCGTAGATACACATTGATTCAATAAAAAAATAAAATTACAGATTTTTGAGTGAGAAAAAAGGAATAAAATATTCTTGTTTCTTTGGAAAAAGCAAAACTTTGCAAAACAAAAACATTGGAAAAAATTAAATCTGAGATAATATTATGAAAGAATGTACGGAGAACGGAGCAACTTCAACTTTTTTGTTGATATAAGAAAGAAGGATAATTTTACCAAATTATATTAACTTAAATCATATTAAACATCAGCAAAAGAAACCTTTATTCGAGCACCTCTTTTCACTAATTAACTAGTAAATGTGTTGTCCTTCAAGCAGTGTGTCTTGAACTCAGTTTCAAGTGTAAAATATTTTTTCCGAATTTTCAGTATTCTCTATCAGAAATGTAAAATGGAAAAAAAATTAATATCGGAAGTGAAAAGCCGTCAAAACATGACGATTGCAATATAATTACCGAAAATACTTCTGGCACTTAGGGAAACTCTTAGATTTTACAATACGCCGACTTCTATGGCGCGAGTGGTAGTGTCTCGGCTTTTCATCCGGAGGTCCCGAGTTCGAATCCCGGTCAGGCATGGTATTTTCACACGCTACTTATCATCCATCTCATCTTCTGAAGCAATAACTAACGGTGGTCCCGAGGTTAAAAAAAGAAAAAGATTTTACAATATAATTTAAATTGCAATCGTGTGGCCGTAAATGAATCAAAACGCATACAAGCACTAAGACACTCTACTTATAAAACGTCTCTCTTGTAGAATAAAAGAATAAAATTTATTATATACATTTTTTGTCTTACATTTTATTTACAACCGTTTCAATCCTATAGAAACAATAAGTAAATTGCATCATAATAATCATATGAAAAGGATCTTCCATCGAAACCACTTAATGGAATACATTTAAAAGTCATGTATAGTGCATGTAAGAAAGCACTTACTGGATTAAGTCGCTACGAACAACACAGTATAAAAGTAAAAATAAAACCAGTAACATCAAAGAACTACAAAAAACATAAAATAGAAATGAGACTAAGAAACAGTGAAAACAGAATCAACTAGCTTTCAAATAAATACTAAGATGATGTACAACACTCAAGTGATGAAGTTCCACTAATAGTCTCCCAAGTCCAATACATGGAACCGCTTCAGCCGCCTAACATCATTCGCTACTGTCTAGAAGGTTTACAGCCAGATATTTCACATGGTTGTTAAGTCTTAGTTTGTACTTCGATGCGAATCGTTGTATTTCTATCCGATCGTATGGCAGCTCCAGATAGTCATGGATTTCGCTGTTACTCACAAATCATGGCGCCTCCGTGACCTTACTCACTAATTTTCTCTGAAATCACTGAATTATTTCATTGCTGCTGGAGCTTGTTGTACCGCAGAGTTCGATGTCATAGGTTCAAACCGGCTTCAGAGCCACCTTGTATAATAATAATCTATTAGATATTGATAACAGCGATCTCCTTCCTAGTAACCGTACAGCTCTTTAAACTTAATTTTCAGTTGTTTCCTTTTTCCCCCTCACATGGAATTTCCATGTTCGACTGCTTCCATGTTAGGAACCACACACTGTCAGCATGCAGGATGTAATAAACTTTAGCCAAGTGGGACCATGGGCCTTTCATTCACCTTTTCATTCTCTTCTCAGCCACGCGTTGATTAGGTCCAATCCAGATTGCAGGTTAGCCGAAGTTTGAGTTGGATCATCATCGACAGCCAGGATCACTGTCTTCAACAAATGAAGCAACAGTGATATGGTTCGGAGCCGGAAGGTCGGCAGTGAAGATAGAATAGAGAATAGGCTCAAAAATTGAGTTGGACAACATTTAACGTTCAATGTCAAAGAATCCTGACAACTCCTATTACATATTTAATCTGGGAAACGTCCGTCCAGGTAGCTACGCAGGAGTAAGTAGAACGATTGAGGTAGATTTGCTTTTAGCTTTTGAAGCAGATTAGGCAGCCTTATCGAAGGCCTGCCGATCATTCAGAAAGGCAGCCGAACAATACTTCTTCCCTTCCAAGCACGAAGATACAACCACAAAGAAACATCGTGCATGATTTACCCGACTTTGAGACCGTTACTATTTGAGGGATAGCTTCCACTCCGACGAGTAGCACGTTGTACGAAGGATACCAAAAACTTTGTGTCACACAGCACGGCCTTTGAAAATGGGTTTGAAAATTTGTGTCGCACAGCACGGCCTTGAATGAAAGCATAATTAGCATTTTGTTGGTAATGAAGTCAAAGCCCGGAGCCTTCTTTCAATTACGCTCAATTATTTCTTCTTGACGGACGTCAAGGGGCTGAAAGACCTTACGCAGGTGAGTAGCAAACAGGTCGGCCGTCAGGCTGTTTCTTTGAACCCATGACCATGCGACGCCTTTAGAGGTAGGAACTAGGGTGGCAGCCGTTGAAAATTCTTCGTGGCTTTCCACAACGATTAGTTGGTTTTATTCAAAGTGGAAAGATTATCATGGAAATTTTTAAACGTCTCATCCTTGATAGATTTTATCATCCGTTTCAATTTGCGAGTTGCCCTGTTCAAGGATGACCTATCTTCGGGTCTCCTGTAATATTGCCACCTCCTCCAATGTCACCTCTTGGTTGTAATAATATCAAACACTACCATGGATAGTCCGTTCCTCCATGCCTCTCATGGCTCTTTACAGGCACTGAGAAAGCACTAAGGTGCCTCTTGCAGGGTTGAGGCCAAACAATGGATCGCATGTCTACTTCAGCAGAACATTTAAAAAACAGGTCCAACCAGCTCTTCCTCGATTCAGTTTCGATAAGAGTCCCGGTCGGTCCTGTCATTGTGGAGGACAGGGGATTTCTTCTTTCTAATCAACAACGTGCTAATATTAAGCAGAACCGCTGAATGGTCGGAAGTTGAGTCGCAGCTATTTCAAACAGTTTTGTACAAAGGTGATATACCCGAGATGATTAAATCCAATGACATAAAGTCCAACAAGTCCGGGACCTTACTAAGATGTGATGGTTGTAACCATGTGTAACCAGTGTGTTGGTTGTAACCCGAAGATCCCGTTGAAGTGCATGTTGACAATGCAATCTTTTAAAGTTCTGCCACGAGTAGTTAGTCCACTCACTCCCCACGATAAAACGGGCATACAGCGTTGCAAAGAACTCAAAGAATAAGTCATCATTGATCATCTGGCAAGGAGGTTTATTGTCCTCCTTGTCACATGATCATGGATGACTTATCTGAGTTCACGGATCGCCGACAATCTGAGAAGCCCAACTCAGTTCAGGATTTCAATCGAGGTCCCTTGAATATGATCGGTGCTCAATTCCGTTAGTTGATGATGCTGTATCGTATTCATTATGAGCACTACAATGCCTCCATACATCCTATCTTCTGGATTATTAATCGCATACACAGAATATCCCCGAAGACTAAGATAATTACGAACTGTGAGCTGTGTTTCGTAAAGATAACATTCAACGATTCGGTAAAGACAACGTTCTCCAATTCCTGTCTTCGATTATCAAGTCCATTGATGTTTCAGGTAGTCACCCTGATAAACCCAGATTTTAGCGATCAAACAACCGAAGTACTTATGTCCTTAGGAAAATCTGCGGTCTTGTGGTCTTCCGCGCATTTAACACAAATGTTAGACAGCATGCAATATTCTTCGTATACCCATACTGTTGATAACGCATGCATTGGACCAGTACAGGAGGTCTTTTGGTTGTCTGATATTACAGTTGGCGATGTTCCTTAATATCTCTTTGTTACTCTTCTGAGGCTCTTATGTTGACAAAGAATATCGTCAACGGTCCTTGATCACACGATGACGAGCATTAATTATGCTTCGGACTTTATGTTCGTGCTCCTCAATTTCACCTCTGATGATGTCGGTTGGAACCAAGTAATGTAAATTCCTCACGTATAATCCGAGAAGCTCTCTCGTCTTTCCTCGTGAACTGTGATTAGCAAGTTTGTGCTCACGGCAAAATTCTATTATTCTTTTGCAGATGTCAACATTTTGCGTATTATTCACTAGATAAATAGATTTCAACGTAAACATTAGAATTTTTTAAAAAATCCATAAAATTAAACATTTAGAAATAAATATTACTGTAAAACAGAGTGTTAAAAATTTAATATAATAAAGTATTACTTATTCCATGAAGTGTGATTTTGAAAAGAAATAGAATAAAATGTATCTGTTTTACTTATTCATGCAGATAAATACAGTTGAGCATTTTATTTTTAGATGAAACTTCCTTTGTATTATTACGACAAAAAATCAGAATAAGCAACTCTAATTTCCGTTGTACCTTAGTTTGCAGCTACTCTGTATTCAATAATCGATCGAAGTACTTACTGAGTGGCTTTCTATTTTATAATACTCGTATTTAGGACAATAGAATACTAACAACATTCGTAATATTTTTCCTTTAATCATTATAATTAACGAATTTCATGAAAAGGTACGAATAAAAAAAAACAAAAAACGACAATAACTGTGCAATAACAATAGGAGCAGCACAAAAGTTAAATTTAACTTTTTTTACGCTACCACAGAAACAAGGGATAAAAAGTCGAACCTAGTGTATGCGTATATATTTTTATCATCTAGTTCTATCCATATCACCTAGATCGACTTTCTTTAAAGCATAATTTATCTAACGTTTCTAGACGGGTAACCAAAATTCTTTAGCAAAATGCATCCGTTGTTAGAGAATTAATCAGTAATAATTACTAAATGTAAACTTAAATATATTTTTTCAGTTTATGTTATAACATGTATTTAACACGGCTGCTAATACATTCTTTATGTGATTTATAAAGGAGATTATACGTTTTATAATAGAAGTTTTCATAATAGAAAAATATTCACATGAAAAAGCCAGGTGATACTGCAAGGTATCAGATAGATTATATCATGGTTAAGCAAAGATTTAGAAATCAACTCGTCGATTGCAAAGCTTACCGTGGAGCAGACATTGATAGCGACCATAATTTAGTGATAATGAAATGTAGATTGGGGTTTAAAAACCTGAATAAAAGGTTTCAGATGAATTAGTGGAATTCAGATAAGATTAGGGAAGAGGAGGTAAAGAAGATTTTTGAGGAGGACATCGCAAGAGGTCTGAGTAAAAAAGATAAGGTAGAAAATGTAGAAATAGAATGGGAGAATGTTAAAATTTCTTAAATCAGCAGTAGCAAACTTAGGCGGAACAAAGAGAACTGGTAGAAAACCTTGGATTTCAGACGATATATTGCAGCTGATGAATGAACGTAGAAAATATAAGAATGCTAGTGATGAAGAAAGTAAAAGGAACTATCGACAATTAAAAAAAATACTATAAACAGGAAGTGCAAACTAGCGAAAGAAGAGTAGATTAAAGAAAAGTGTTCAGAAGTGGAAAGAAAAATGAACATTGGTAAAATAGACGGAGCATACAGGAAAGTTAAGGAAAATTTCGGGGTACATAAATTAAAATCTAATAATGTGTTAAACAAAGATGGTACACCGATTTATAATATGAAAGGCAAAGTCGATAGGTGGGTGGAATATATAGAAGAGTTATACGGAGGAAATGGATTAGAAAATGGTGTTATAGAGGAAGTTGAGGATGAAAAGAGAGAAACAATAATGTGATCTGAATTTAAGAAGAGACCATTAAAAGATTTGATGGGAGAAAGGCTCATGGAATAGACGGATCACCTGTAGAATTACTGCGCAGTGCAGGTGAGGAAGCGATTGATACATTATACAAACTGGTGTGTACTATTTACGAAAAAGTGGATGTTCCGTCGGGTGTTATAGTCATGAAACCAAAGAAAGCAGGAGCAGATAAATGTGAAGAATACAGAACAATTAGCTTAACTAGCCATGCATCAAAATTCTTAACTAGAATTCTGTACAGAAGAATTGAGAGGAGAGTAGAAGAAGTGTTAGGAGAAGACCAATTTGGTTTCAGGAAACGTATAGGGACAAGGGAAGCAATTTTAAGGCTCAGATTAATAGTAGAAGGAAGATTAAAGAAAAACAAACCAACATACTTGGCATTTATAAACCTAGAAAAGACATTCGATAACGTATACTGGAATAAAATGTTCAGCATTTTAAAAAAAATAGGGTTCAAATACAGAGATAGAAGAACAATTGCTAACATTTACAGACCCCTAAACACCAACAGTAACAATTTAGGCACATAAGAAAGAAGCCGTGATACGAAAGGGAGTCCGACAAGGATGTTCCCTATCCCCGTTACTTTTTAATGTTTACATAGAACTAGCAGTTAATGATGTTAAAGAACAATTTAGATCTGGAGTAACAGTACAAGGTGAAAGAAAATATAAAGATGCTTCGATTTGCTGATGATATAGTAATTCTAGCTGAGAGTAAAAAGGAATTAGAAGAACAATGAACGGGATGGATGAAATCCTACACAAGAACTACCGCATGAAAATAAACAAGAACAAAACGAAAGTAATGAAATGTAGTAGAAATAACGAAAATGAACCACTGAATGTAAAAATAGGAAGAGAAAAGATTATGCAAGTAAACGAATTTTGTTATTAGGGAAGTAGAATTACTAAAGGTGGACGAAGCAGGAGCGATATAAAATACCGAATAGTACAGGTGAAATGAGCCTTCAGTCAGAAACATAATTTGTTTACATCAAAAATTAACTCCAGGAAAAGATTTTTGAAAGTATATGTTTGGAGCGTTGCTTTATATGGAAGTGAAACTTGGACGATCGGAGTATTTGAGAAGAAAATATTAGTAGCTTTAGAAAAGTGGTGCTATAGACGAATGTTAAAAATCAGATGGGTAAACAACGTGACAAATGATGGGGTGTAGCGGCAAACTGATGAAAAAAGAAGCATTTGGAAAAATATAGTTAAAAGAAGAGACAGACTTATAGAGCACATATTAAGACATCCTAGAAGAGTCATTTTACTATTGGAGGGACAGGTAGAAGGAAAAAATTGTGCAGGCAGGCAACGTTTGGAATATGTAAAACAAATTGTTAGGGATGTAGGATGTAGGGGATATATCGAAATGAAACGACCAGCACTAGACAGGGAATCTTGGAGAGCTGCATCAAACCAGACAAATGACTGAAGACAAAATAAAATACGTTTTAATTTTTACTTTTTTTGAGACAATTACCAACCTGTGTTATAATAATAATTACTAAATTAGGTCACATATAAAGTATTAATAAATGGTATTATTACGTATATTTCATTAATTCATCATTTATAATATAAATTTTCAGAGTACAATCTTTTGTACGTATGAATTCATAGTATACATAGTAATACATATTACACGCTAACACATATTATTATAAACATTGTTAGTCTGCTGTCAAATGAAAATAATGTGATTACAATAAACACATTTTCATTTAGGTAGCAATGACTTATTTATGACAATGTTAGAGTTGACTATAACAAATTAGGGAACTCAATATCATTAACATGAAAAAAAAACATTAAAAACTTTCTATAAGGCAGTAGAAAAATAATTTACACTTTACGGGGTTATCTTAATTAAAGTTATTTTAACTATTACTGGAGGACATTCAAAAAAATTATAGGAATAAAGTTTTAAAAAAGGCTATAAAGAATTTATAAAAAAAAATATTAGAAATAAAAAATAAAAATTCAGAATATATCTGTGGCTGTTGATACTTAATAAACCATTTACAACGTAAATATATGGTTCACAAAAAATGTAAAACACTTTCTACTAGCGAAAATAAAGAAGAAAATTCATATAAACGTAGGTTCGGAAACGCTTCGTTAACAAATTTTGACTGGCGAAAATTTTGCTCCGATTTCTGAGCCTTCAGTAAAATTAAGCCAGACTGTAATTATGGGACGCAATTTAAGAGATAAATTCAGGGGTTTTACATGAAACCTAACCTGAAAAAATGACTACAGTACTGTATTTTTAGTAATTTTCGATAAACCTGGGGTAAAAGACAAACCGCTGGGGTGAAAAACACATATTTTATGTTTGGCGTAAAATAATTTTTTTAAATAGATAATAAACATAACAAGACTTGGTATGAACAAACTCAACAGAACAAACGAAAATTTATTAACAACAAAACATATCAAAATGTAGCAGAAATAAGTAAGTATCTAGGAACAATCATGGAAAACGCTGTATAACTAGAATAAAGCATTGATTCGGATAAAACCATTTAGAATGGTTTTATCCAAAAATTATAACTACTTCTATTAAGTAAAATTTATTTATTTACTCGTATTTTTTATTAGCTTCTTTCAAACTTAAACAGATTTTTAGAACTTCAGAATTCTTATTTTTGTTAAAGAACGTCAAACCATCAGATAAAATATTAACGTATAAAGACAGACGATCTTTTATTTGGTAGTTATCGGGTTCAAATCTCACTTAGGTATAATATATTTTATATTCCCACGTACAACCTTAAATCTTTCAACCAACCAGTGTATATAAGCGAATAATGTAATATAGTGGTATGTATGAAATACGTTCATGTATAATTTGGCTAATTTTAAGTCAGAAGTGATGTCCACCCATAATGTGCGAGTGTAGTATAACTGAATGTGCTCGTACATTTACATATACTGAAGGCGTTTTCGAGAATACACCAAAATGCGAGTCAGGTTAATAGAAATGTGATCACTGTTTTAAAAAAAGCCCATTTTTCTGTAGATGGGTATTCCTTAAGATTACCAAAAATAATTTTAATATCTATATAATTTCAATGAAAATAAAATAAATAAAATTTATAATTGTTTTAAGGTATGAGAGGCAGAAAAAAGTTACATTTACATAGTTAATTATGCAATTTAAATTGGAATGTAAGTAACATTAAGTGTTATTTATAAAGAGAAAGAACAGTCATATAAATACGTATTAGAAAAAAGATATTTCCTACACATTAATACGTATGAATATTATTAAAAAGTATTTTTAATGTATTTACCGATAAAAAAGTAGAATTAAATGGAAAAGATACGGCTTATAATAATCTTAAATAAAAATAAGAACTGGAAAGCTGCATCATTAAAAGGTTGTTTAAGAAGAAACACTTTGTCAAGTTTGTTCAGATACGTTTTTGGAAATAATTACACCAGATGATGGGGAACGGAACTGTTTACGGTCGACTGTAATGAGACGAGTTCAGCCCTAGCGTGTAATTAGTTTTCAAACAAACAAGATTAGAGAAAGACGCAAATTCATTTATAAAAAAAAATTGGATGAAGTAAAAGTTTGTACTTTAACAGCAATACGATGAGTTTTAACCGTTGAATATAACAGCTCGGCCCGTTAGCGTATTAAATAAGCAAGTGCTAATTTTGTTTAATAAATACGATTTCAGACATGTTTTCATTTCAGAACGTACTGTGTTGTAATAAATAAATAAATAAAATCTTTTACAGAAAACTTGTTAGAAGTGAAATCATTTCATAAAAATGACTTAACGTGAGTAACCTTTATTTAAATAACAAATATGATTTTAATTAAATGTGAAATTTTTTAACTTTAATTTTTAATAAAAAGAGAAATATCATTACATGACTGAGCACCTTAATTAAATTCATAATTTAGAAAAGGAATATCAAAAAGTTGGCAGGTGATAGATTCGATAAAATTCACATAATAGGCGAGTTTATACAGTGAAAATTCTCCCTGCCTAGGGTTATTAGGCCATCACACAAAATTTCGCGCTTGTTTGAGCAGTATTTATGTGTATGACTGACTTGATAATACCTTGCTTTACATGAAAAATTTCCACGATTTTTTCTAGATCACTGGAATGAAAAAAATATGTAAGAACGAAAATTTCCCAAGGGTTTAAAACTGGGAAATTAGAGTTTAATCTTTACTACACTATTAGTTTTTCAACAGACAATTCTTTGTTGTTGATTTTATAGTAAAACATTTCCTATAAACATTGCAAAGAAATTTTTCTATAATTTTTTTTGGCTAAATTAAGAATGTTTTTTCTATTTATTACGTAAAGCGACGAGATAGAAAATTAGTATTCTATACACTTACACAATATTTTTTTCTACGGAGTAAGTGAAGTCTATATTTAAATAATATTCTTTAATTTACAGATCTGGTACATTAAAAATAAAAGTACATTTAAAAATATAAATTTTGGTATATTACAGTTTTTTTTTCGATGTCCGTTGTTTTTATTTACATTTTAGCGTTCTACCTGGTACTGGTTTCTGTCTTGGACAGAATTTATTTCTATTTTAACCTCAACAACATTAATATTCTACTTTTCATCAATATTTCTTTTACTTTACGTTATATTCTAAATATCTTTCAAGAAAATACATACAAGAAAAACGACTAACTGTAAAACGCAATTCAGAGAGCTCAGTTTATTTCAGGAACACTTTTATTTTTTTGTTAAAAGAAATCAACTTTTAAAAATATATCTTTTTATAATTAAATATCGCAAGAATTCTGTCATTTTTTTATGAAATTTTAAACAAAAGTCGGTATAAACTACTGTGTTGGGATATGAAATCAAAAAGTAAAATTTTTATTAGAAGTTTGGTGGCAATAAACACAAGGTTTCTTTTATAATGAAAAGTAACAAACAGTGTATACGAAAACAAAAAAGAATCCATTACAGGAGTCAGGAACAAAATTCTCTAAACAGATAATCGTGTACAGCGATGTAAAAACTGACACTTTCGAGTGATTAATAGTAATGCGTGCGACAATTAATGTTTTCAATCAGCCCAGTACTACCGAACTCGATGTGTACGAAATCCTAGCAGTGATTTATGTCTATATAAATGCTTGTTCGTAGATCATTTGTTTAGGGTTTCCTAGTTATTATAGTGAAATTACATCTATTTTTATCTATCTGTCAATGAAGTGATAAAATTCGTTGGGTACACAGATTGGAAGATCGTAACATTTCCATATCATGAAAAAAGATGACCCTCGGATAAACAAGGTAAAAATAAGAAAAATATTTTTTTAAATTAAGCTCGCAAGTGTCATAAAATGTATGAACTACGACAATTAGACATTTTAAACTAATATGAAATCTTAAAAATAGTAAAGGGATAATTCATTATCCTTCTATAAGTCAATTCAAAAATATCATAGTCATTGATAGTTACTAAATACTATGATAGTATTTTATAATTAATAATAATTGGTATATATATAAACTATCATTCCCCTTGCGACTGGATGTTTAACCAGTCAGGGCGAGCGTCTGTTGTAGGTTGTTTAGCCGGTCAGGGGTAGCCAGGCGGCTTACCTCTGGCGCTCCTGTTATATTAAATTGCAATTTCTTCGAAGCATCAGTTTGGTCAGTACAGGACCCAAACTTTGTGTGATCTGAAGAATGCTGCTTTTAAAATAGTAGAGTCTCCATCTTAAAGATTGTAGTTATAACTCGTTACCTATCTTTCGTCAGGGTAAAAATGCATTTTGCCCGGTTCTTAGCATAACCGGTCAAACACCACTAGGATATGACCGCATTTCGTTTCTCATAATTTTTTTTTTAAATATCTTTAATTTTATGTATTTAGTCAAATAACCGGAGGCAGATGCAGCCAGTCGCGTTCCACATATAATAACAGTAACAGTGGCTTTGTTGGTTGAGCCGCCGCGCAATATACCGTCGTACTCCTACAGAATTGAAATTAAAAAAAAAAACTCGAAATAGTTTTTAGATATTTATCTTAAGAGTATCTACAAGCCAAAATCTAGTGAATTCTCGTTTAGTATAGTCTGAGAAGGGGAAAATTTGCAATCATTGTTTAAATGTTTTTACCTTTCTTCACCCCCTTTAAAGTGTCAGATTAGGGAAGGGCAGACAGTCCCAGTCGCGAGGGGGCGGCATGCCGAGGTGTGCCGGCTCCAATGAACAGCTGGGAACTCCTGGGGCCTTAGGTTGAGGAATCAAAAAATAAAATAAAACAAAAGACCGAGTCCCGGCCACAGGGTGGGGATCCGAGGGCGACATAGTCAAGCCCGGCTCTCCTCTCCACTGAGGTTAGAGGCAAAAGGTACAAATGAAAAATAAAACAGAAGATCCAACCGGGGGGCTGATCTGCCACGCCGGACTTATTGCCGGTAGGTGGGGGGGGGGGTCCCCCTTAAGAGTTAAAGGACGCTCCTCTGGGCTGAGCTTTACTTAATTGTAAGTCCGGCCCAGGAGAGTAGGGGGAAAAAATATTAATACAACTGAAATTAATATAAATATACTATATTAGTTATTGTTATCTCAGTCTTTAAAACCAGATTTAAAATAACGATTATTAAGACTTCTTAATGATGAAAACCGCAGACTTACTACGAAGAAAGAAAATTCAAAAGAATCAACATTTACTGAAGCTAGTGGAATGGTTTAATGTCGTGTTTTGTATAATGTTGTTCAATATTAGATAAATAAATGACTTAGTATTTAAAAAAAAAAACTGGTGTTTAAAAAGCTGAAATTATTTGCTGGTACATCACTGAAGCTACTTCCCCCCCCCCCCCCGGAGTAATTTTCTATATCTGTGGATCCATTCTTGTTCTTCTAGCCTCATGACATTAAATTTCAGATTTGAATGTGATTACGGTCTGAAAGCTCTACCTCTAGACAACTTTTGGGGGTCTTAAGCAGCAAGGATAAAACAAATCCCTTATAGCTATTTACACACTGCAACAAGTGGAGGTGGTTGGTGTGGAGAGTTAAGAATGATATTTTTAAATAAATTCGTATAATTCTGTTTAAACACTAATCGATCATAGAACAAGCCGTACTGCGATTTATATTTATTTTTTACCCCTGCACAAAACATTGTTAGTAAATAACTTTGATTGACATAATTTAGCATGAAGTGCTTTTTTTCATGTCTTTCTTTCATCTCTAAAGAAAAGTAACTTTTAAGTGATTGTTATTAAAACTTCGGATTGTAATTGATAAATAAAACAATCAATTTCAGAAAATGTAAATTAAAATATTTCTAATTTGTATCTTTACATTATAACAATTTTTTTTTAAATTACCTGCATTGTATTTTCTCTCTCTGGGGGTCGATAAGGGACAAAATCGATAATCCATATTCTGTTCAGTCTCAATTTTTTTTCAATTAATGGCACTCCAATGTATTTCTCATCCAGATGTTACAACAGAGAAAGTATTCCTATCGGTAAAAAAATGGCTCCTCCCACACGATTTTCATACTTTTCGTCATTTTGAGGACGCCTGAGTAAAAAATACTATAATCTAACTTACACAATTCTGAATGTCACAAATTCATGTGTGCTTTTTATGGGCAACTATTGTTTTTTTTTTTTTATTTATTTCATATTATTTATTATTTCATTTATGTCATCTTTCTTGTTAAAATACGTGTCAAAATATGCCTAAGCTCAAAATAAAAATGCATACGAGTGAGGACGGTTTATCCTAAAGTAACAAAATTTCATGTAACAGTTTATTTATCAAGTGGCCTGATGCAGTAAAGTTTTTACGTAAATATCGGTTGTGGAAATGAAGTTTAATACATCTCAATACACTTTCCAGTTATCAAAATATAATCTCTCAGAAATGCCATTTCCGAAATGCGCGAGAAGAATGTTCAATGTTTACAACCGTTACGGGTGAAATTCTTAATTTTTAAACAAGGAATTTTTTTTTAATAGCAGAATAACTTTATATACTTAAGATACAGTTTTTGTAATCTTTCTTTGTAGGCTATAAAATACCAATCTATAACATGTCTGATTATTTTACATTTTATGTGGTGGGAGAGGGGGGGGGGGTTATAGGAAGATTCTGAAGTCTTGAGAAAATCTCGAAAAAGTTAATTGACTTTTGGCGATCGGTTCCAAAAATGGTTGTTGATAGGTCAGCACTAATTTAAAGAAATAAAATTTAATTAAATATAAAATATAAATATTAATATAATAAAATATTTAGTTCAAGTCAAACAAATGTTTAATGATTATTTTAATTTTATTTGTTAAATTCTTTGTAGAAATATACAACGTAATCAAAATATATAAGTATATAGTAATTTATCAGGTAATATGAATAAAATTTATGTAAGTTCTAATTGTATATAACTAGAAAATTAGATATAAAGTAGGCATTTACTTAAAAAGAGGTAGTTATTTGGTTTCCTTGTGAGATTTAATAAACAACAGGTAAGATCAACAATAAAACAGGAAGAAATTATTTCATTCAACCGAGAGCTCCTTAATAAAAACAACTGGAAGTTTTCCTTTATTCTCTACGTAGCAGTTATATTTATAGGTATAATTTTACATTCTTAAACAACGTAAAGTAACATTATTCCTTTCTCTGTTTTTTTCTTTTCCTTTTTATTATGCCTATATGCTCATTTTAAAAATGTAATAAATTTTAAATACAATTGCTTTTATCAAATTACGTATTCCTAAAAATCGTCATTTTTAGGAACTTATTTTCTTCACATTTTACTAATATAAAAATATTAAAAATTCCTTTATGGAGTAAATATTTAAGAACAAAATACTCATATATTTTTCGAATAAATAAAACTGTGTTTTAGTTCATAAAAATACAATTTATATTTCATGTAGCTTTACAACTTAATTATTAATAATGTTTAATATAAAATTTTATTTTAAATGATCGTTCAATAGGATTCCACGTTCCTAAATGTAAACTGGTTAGAGTATTTGAAAGAAATAAAGAAGAATAGGAAAATTATGTGACTTAACCGACCGCGTGAAGTCCGATTTCTAAAAAAATTTCTCGATTTCATATTTAACGGTCTAAAACTGGATACATTATTATAAACATACATCAACACATAACATTAATACACGAACGTGGGTGGTTCGTACATGTGTTTTTTTTATTTCATGGATGTTATGTTTAGAAAGGCTAAATGTTTTTGTCTTTTAAAATTATAAGTATTTTGAACTTTGATGGGAGATACATGGAAGAAGAATATGAAAGAAATGAAACGTAGGAATACGAAAAGTTACAGGCAAAGAAATCTCCAACGATGGATTCTCTGGACCTCCATATCTGCGGAACTACTATTTACTTAATCCATTATTTTTAGATTTTTGGCGTCTTATTTTTTTTTTTTTTACTTTATTTTTTTTATATAACTTCAAACAGCTCTTATTGAATTATCTATGGAAGTAGTATTTTGCCTAAAGATAATTTTGGAGTTAAAATGGTAACCCAAAGTAATTTCTGTCACTACATTCTTATTAATTTACTCTTTGGTTGTAAAACTTAGATGAATTTTATGAAACGGTTGGAGCATTGACTTGTATTGAATTTGTAAATCTGATCCATCATAAAAGAATTTTAATTCCCTAGACCAAATTCCAATATTAGAGTTCCTAGTGAAGAAACTGAATACAACACAGAAAAAACAATAATCATTTTTTGTATTATTTACTTATTTTTAATATAATTAAACAATGAGAATATACAAAGTCTAAACTTATATTTTTACTTAAGATTAAAAAAAATTCGCAATTTACAAACGATTACAATGTAACTGATATACAATGTAACGATACAATGTAACTGATTAGATTACACGCTATACCACATGATAACATCAATTTAGATTTCATATCATTTGCACTCAAATAGTTTGCAAATCAAATAAAACTACTCCAGATTGACAAGATAGACCTGTACACTGTTTGTCCAGGACTTATGTTCGATGGACATTAATAATGATCTCACTAAGTTAAATTATGATAGGAGTTCACACCCCAGAAACAACTGCTAACTGCCACGTTATGCGGTCATATTTAGGTTTACTAGAAAGTATGATGCTACAATTTTTCTAATTAAATGTTCAATAAACTGTAAAACTAGACTTGATATTCGTTCTAGTCCCAGAATTTTCATCGCGACTTGAAATAAGATTTAAAAATTCAAAATATTAGGATCGATTAAAAATTTTGAGCATCTTAATAAATCTGTTTTGCAGATACTATAAACAAATAAAGTCAACATGCTTTTTTAAGATACAGATCAATCAGTATTTTATTAGTAAGAGCTCGTTACAGTTTTAAGTTTCACTACTGCCTATCTATAATGCCAAAAACTGAACCAGTAAATCAGGGTATAATACTAATTTTATTTTTTTACAAAGTTAAGCTGTACGTACACATTAATTGTTATTCATCGAATCTTTATTATTATTTCCTTTGATTTAAAACTATTCAAGAAATTTAAACTTTAAAATTTTATTTAAGAAAATCTTGTCCTCGCACTGCTATGAGAAATTTCTCTGGTAGACAATTTTCTTTTTTTGACAAATAATTTTTTTTTTTACGAATAAGAAATTCTAATAAAAACAGCTTATTTACTAGTCGAGATGGCGAGGTGCTCAATGCGTACCTCCAAGAGTAAATGAGATTTATCATAGAGTTGAGCAATGAAATTTTTTGAAGCATACTAAAAAAAGCAAGTTATCCCATGTCTATCGACAAATTGTATCTTAGTTATAGATAACGCACCTTACTATTACAAATAAAAAAATAAACCTCCGTCATCCAATTCATAAAAAAAGGTATTCAAAAATGGCCCCAAAAAAAAAATTATCAACCACCCAGATCTAACAAAAAAAACCTTTTTGAAATTGCCAAACTACACCGTCCAGAGACACAATATGAATTAGACGAAATAGTAAATAACAAAGTAATTACGGCGCACAGATTGTCACCTTACTACCCAGATTTTAACCCAATTGAATTTATTAAAGTAAGTAAAAAAAATTAGAAACCGCAATATGTCCACAGGACATTAACAAAATTGAGAGCCGTTATGAATTCCGTCAACGACTGTAGAAAACTGTAAAATGTCGATGTCGAAAGTTCAGGGAATAATGGATTCTTACTGGAAAGCAGATGCATTAATGGAAGATTTCAGTGAAAAAATAATTATAAATTTAGGGATAGAAGATGATGAGACATCAGGTAGTGAAGACGAATTGAAAATTAATCCCTATGGAAGTGGAACCGAGTCAATATCAGAAATCGAGGGTTGTTGACCTGTCACAAAAGATAGATATACGGAAACTGCAGACGAAACTGTCTAA
Source organism: Lycorma delicatula (assembly GCF_047948215.1). Taxonomy (NCBI): domain Eukaryota; kingdom Metazoa; phylum Arthropoda; class Insecta; order Hemiptera; family Fulgoridae; genus Lycorma; species Lycorma delicatula. Next base: position 69,125,314 of record NC_134456.1, on the reverse strand, counting down.
GGACTGCATTAAGTATTGATCGTTTAATTATTTATTTAGTAAATTAATATATAAAAATTATTTCATTTTTTCGCAATTATATCGAAAACTTTCTGCGATTCCGTAAGCCTTCTTCTTTTTCCTGTTTAGCCTCCGGTAACTACCGTTTATATAATTCTTCAGAGGATGAATGAGGATGATATATGTATGAGTGTAAATGAAGTGCAGTCTTGTACATTCTCAGTTCGACCACTACTGAGATGTGTGGTTAATTGAAACCCAACCACCAAAGAACACCGGTATCCACGATCTAGTATTCAAATCCATGTAAAAATAACTGGCTTTACTAGGACTTGAACGCTGGAACTCTCGACTTCCAAATATCCTGATTTGGGAAGAGGCGTTAACCACTAGACCAAACCCGGTGGGTTGATTCCGTAGACCTGTATGTCCAAATTAATACTACCACTTTTGAATATAATGCTGTGAACTATGATACAGTTTTAGGGAAAACGTTTACTTAATTAAATTATTGGTAATTAATTGCAGGTTAAATTTATTTAATTTATGAATACAATGATGTAAATTAATATTTTAAATGTGTTATTACCGTAATCAGAAAGAAATTATAGGTTTCAAAAAATACGGTAACCTATTTTAAACGGACAACATTTCTTGTTGGATTGACAAGCATAAGTCATTTAGTTCGGTAGGACCAAACCCAGACTGTACTATTGTGTTATATTTCTGTCTCTGTCTACAGCCAAACAAAACTACAATGCTACAGTCCTCCAACTTGTCGACCTGTACGTATGCCGTTATAGATTTTTAGATCGTCAATCATGCATTGTCTGTTGCGATACGCTGTTTACCATAGAAATTAATCTGGAACAGTCGGACCGGACAATCGTGCAGCCACAAACCCCTCGAAATGATTCGTTCACCATAGACATTTCGTAAAAAAAAGCCACTGACCTATTAGAAGTGTGCCCTCTGGCGCCATATTCTTGGAACCAACCGTGATTGATTTTCACTTATATTAACTGACTAATGAGGTTTGTTAAAACTGTAAATAACGATCACTATTAACTGTATTTTCAAAAAAGATTGCACCCACAATGCGCGTTCTACTCATACCAACCCAGATTACAATTTTCGCTTCGTGTAAAGATTGTTCGTGTAATTCATGGGGGTTAGTAGTCGATTAGTCATGTATTTTATGAATTAATGTACTCTCCCAGATGAAACCACTCTTCATCTGTAAAAAATGTAATGTCCAGGATACCTACGGAATTTTGGCCAGTACAACGTTTAAACCATTGACAATAATTTAGTCTTTAGGCATGATATATATAGGTTTCAGTTCTTGAACGCACATTATTTTGCAGCGGAAAATTTTCAATTCAATTTTTACAGCTTTTATGTGGGGTAGCAAGTCCGATATCTTGCTACTGTGCAAAATTTACGCACTGACTTTGATGAACCTAGCATCCGAAAGATTAAGCAGCTTCTGTTCGTTTAGTTTAGGTGGTGTTTCAATTTGATCAACATCTTCAACAGAGCCTGTTGCCCGAAAGTTTTCTACAAGAGTTCGAACTGTATTGCGGTGAGAAACAGGAGTATTTAGAAACCTTTCAGAAAACTTATGCTTTACTAAATCGTTTACTTGTCTGTCACCTTCACGAAAGACTTGTTCAAAGAGAAAATGCGTTCCTCTACCAAAAGAACTGTTACGTTTCTCGAAACTATTGATTCCGATAAATGAAACAACATAAAACGAAACGAAGGACGCCCAATAAAAACTCAACAACTGACGTCTTGGTTTACGCCCAACGAACCCACAGAGCAACCAACCTAACGCCGAAAGAACAGGAATGTACCACACTCTAAAGCATACTACACAGCGACTTTTCCGAACGCAATGTACATACTATGTTGTGATTTGCTATATATTACTGATAAGTAATATTATGTTCAATTTAACTCTAGTGTATATAAAGCAAAGTATCAATTTGTATGCATCGAGTTCTTAGGAATACGATCTGAATGATTTTTTTTAATACCGTATTTCTTAAACTTTAAATAAGGATTTAGGCTTAAATTTACCTAGATTATTCAATAGCCAAATAAGAAGCATGACTATCCGAGTAGGTTTCGTATTTTCATGCATAAATTTTAATAAAATAATATTCTGAGTCGCTAAATAAGTTATTTACTGTAAGAGATAAAAAAAGAATTCCTACAAATAAAATTTAGAAAATAACTCAAATTTTCTATTACTTATTTATTTAAAAAAAATCGTGTAATTGATTTTAGAGATATATTTGCTGATAATTAATATTGCGGTAAATGATTATTTTCTCAGAATTTTACCAATAAAATTAAAAATTTTACCCATACCAATTAAGTAAATGTTTTTTACACTTTTCAGAAGCAACTTCGTAAACTTTTAACAACTATTCCGACAGTCTCCCAGACAAAAATAGTTTTATTTTTTGGGATAAAATACACTTAAGAACTGAAGAGACACAAAAAGAATTAAATTTAAAAATAAGTATGGAAGAAATTTTTTTGTAATTTGAAATTTGGAACCATGTCACCGCTAGATTAGGTGATATGGTTCTTTGAAATTTAATTTCAAGTATTAATTTTACTAAAATATTTTGCCTGCCTCAAAAAAAAACTATAAAAGAATATTCATAGTAGAAAATTTTTAAGCTTATTGAATCTAAATATTGATAAAAACACAGAAAATTGCGTTTGGAAGAAGTTATGATCAATTCTGAAAACTATTTGCATTAATTTATTAAATTATGAATTTCTTCCATTCCTTTAAAGTAAGATCAATTTTAGGTCTACAAAAAGAAAAACAGGTAAGTATACATCGATTGCAATGGTTTAAGATCTATGTAGTATTTATAATTAACAATAAAATTAAGTATTTGTATCTGAAGTATCATCTTTTAAATCTTCGTAAATATTAACATTTTTTTTATGCTTCTAAAGAAGAAAGGAACTGGCAATTCTCCACATCTCTTGCCCGCAGACAAATTATCTAATGCTGCTTGTTCTTTATGTAACAAATATTGGAAATAATAGAAACAGGTGGGGAAATTGAATTCATTTGGACAGTACTTGTAGAAGATGATAATTTAAGAAAAAGAAAAACTGAAAAAAATAAGAATATATTTTACCAGAATGAGAAGCCTAGCGTGGGAAAAGAAAGTACTACTAGCAAAACGTAAAGAAGTGCTTTTAAAAGATATTTGGACTTGTAAAGAAATAATATATGGAGTTTTTTCAAGGTTACTGTGTTATTCATGTAGATTGTAGAAATTAGCTATGAAGACTTGGTGCATTATTGATGCCATCAAAGCGAATTTGACACCGACCCAGTATTAATCGTATCTGCCTAATTGTTAGCCAATGTCCTTGTTAACTCCTAGCAAGTCTTGATTAATTTGCTCACCGTCCATAGAGAATATCTTCTTTGCCATCAACATTTATTACGGTATTATCAATAAAACTGTCTTCACTATTATCTCCGTTAGTGACAAATATTTTCCCATCATTTTAACTCGTCCACGTATCAGTTTTAAATATTCAATATCCAATTTTTAAGGAGTCATTCATTCAAACTTCTTTCACAGACGTTGCACTCCATCAAGACATTTTATCAGCGATCAGATCGTCAGTCAGATTCAATTCGGGATGGTAGGTGGCAATCTTAAAACTAAATGACTTTTAAGGTGCATTACATTACATGCGAGAGTCGTTAAAAAATTAAAGAAGCAAATGACTGTAAAGAAAATATTATTTATTCAACGGCAATGTAACTAACTCTACTGTTCAACATAATCCCAGGCTTCATTTAAATACTTTTCCGTCTTTCTGTGAGCGTTCTTATTCCAGTAATAAAGAATTTTTCACTTTGGTGTTTGAGTCATCCTTGACTCGCTCACTGATGTCACGTAAAAATAAAAAAAAAAAATTGCGAGATCGGGATTGTAAAGAGGGTAGGCCAATACCTTCGACTGAACTTCTGAATAACGTTCCTTGTCTTTTGAACGGAAGCTTTTATGGGGGCGGCCGTTATCATACAGTAGAATTACCTTTTAAAATAGAATATTCAACTTTATTTTCTAGCAATAATCACAATAATACTCACTGCTGAACGTACGTTATTCTTTCAAAATAGCAATAAATTGAGCCTTTACAGTCCCAAAACATCCTTATCAGTGCTTTATCGGTTGACGCGTAGTTTTGAATTTTTTCTAGCGAGCCAACTGAATGTTTCCATTCCATACTCTGACGATTGAATTCCAGCTCAAAATCATTACTCTAAAATGATTATTAACTATGTAAACTAAAACAGTATTACCTTCCGCTAAATATCGTTGTTTAAATTCCGTACAAATGTGAATTCGGATTTCTGTGACTTTGAATCGACTGTCTCGAAATCATCCTTGAACATGATTTGCAACAATTCAGTTTATCAATGGTCAGTTTCAATACTCGTACTACAAATTTCATTAATTTGCAGAGAGTCAGTCGAAACTTCCAAGTTTGCTAAAACACTTTTATGGTAATACAATTTTTACCATACTATTTTTACATACGCGACTGAATTTTGGCCGGTTTTACATCTTCAAAAAATAAAAATCTTGTCATGCTGTTCACTCACGGTAGATGCCTCAAGCGGAGCTGACATTTTGAAAATACAGAGGTCATAATAATGAAAATTCTTTTCGTATAGCTGATATTTTCAGGAGTGCCAGTTTGAACATCAGTTCGTACAATTTATAGAACAATTATACAACAACAATTATAGAACGACCCTCGTAGCGTAACGTTACTAAGTGTTGTCTGCGATTAACAGTGCATGCTATAATAAGTAAAATTGACTTTTGCTATTACAAAATGTTAGCATATTTGTCTTCATTATAACAAAAATCCTGTTACTCACAAGATGTTGTGAAGATCAAAGATGTTGCAAATATTTTGCTAATAGCAATGTAAGAGAATATCTGAAAACGTTTCTATTAACACTATCATCGCTCGTCATATTCATTCACCCTCTAGCTGCCATCAAATGCTTTCGTTTTCGTGAAAATATTTACCCGTATTGTTTATACAGATACATTATTTGGTTTGTGATGGAATCTGTGAATGTTACAAATACTCAATTTAATGAAACGAAATGGAATGAAGGTGACATGGTAAAATTAAACGAATTGTTTAGAGAAGACCTGTATTTGTTCGGATTATTAAGTCAGGAGCAAAAAACAGAATGCATGGAATGAAATCGATAGAGAAGTTGGAACAAATAACGCTAAATTTGAAAAGAATATGCGTTGTCCGATAGGCAAATTTCAAACAGAAGCTAAGAAACTTATGAATGGACTGGTACAAAAAATTTAAAATAAAAGTGATTTGGATATAATCTGCTATTATTCATCAGAGATAAAAATATTCAACGCCATTGTCAGTAAACTAATGTGAACGGATGAAAATTAGCAAGAAATTAATACGATGAGAAATATGAAAATAATTTCCCATTGCACTAATTAATCAGAGTTCTTTTTTAATATTATTATTTCGTTATTTTCGGTCTAGTTATTTTCATTAGCAATTCAAAATCAGAACTATCGATTCTTAAAAAGTTTTTATAACTATAAATTGAATTTCCATTTTAAAGATTCAATATTATATTTTTTAAGGTCAGCCATGAAAAGACGGAACCTTTTCGGTCTTGTAGTAACGGCCGCGCTCAGTATTTTCATCTCCATGTAGCCAGGATGTTACATAGACTATTGCATACACTATGTTACAAAATATAGGCATTGTTAACTCACCTTAAGAAGGAAAAATTAAATTTATTTCATGCCACTCTTTTCAGTTTGTTGAATTTATTTCATATAGCTACGATCTCAATATAGATTTAGTAAATGATAATTACCGTTTCGATGATTAATTATGCGTTTAAGCTTTCATTGAACTGGAATTCAGAACTGGGATACGAAATGTATTAATAACTTAATGGTGCGTTTTCAAGGATCTCGCCAGTAAAACAATGTGAAAAATATGGTAATTGGTAATAGACACAAAGAAAAATTTGTTTATAATGTAGAAACGAACGTACAGAAAACACGGTCTCTATTTTTAATGACATATAATTATAAAAAATACGGTAAATAATAATGCTCTAGTAAGATTATTTATTAAATATTATTAAAATAAAACTTCAGCCGAGCAAATTAGCTTAGTACATTGTCTATATTATGCAAGTTATATCTAGTCAGAGAATAATTTTCATTATAATTATAAATACTATAGATAAAACTTAATAAAGTGATATTAAAATAAAAAGGAGATTGGATTAACCACAGAACCCAATTTAAAGAGAAAAAGCCATTTTTGTCTATAAAAAAACAACGTTTAAAAACAATAATTGAGATTGATATTTTTTTAAGAGTGCATCGAAAAATAATTGCAATAATTATTTTTAAACACGTGATAAGTAAAAAAATTTTGGGGGCTAGAGAATTTCTTATTCTGAACGTGGGCAATGGGAGAAAAACTTTGACAATCAATGGTCTAATGAATCTTTATTTTTATTTATACTTCAATTACATTTTCTGATGATGTAGCAAAAATAATAATTTAAGTATTTAAATAAAAAATACTAGTCGACAAAGCGATGTGCATAATCGGAGGGTTTAAGAACTACTGCTGGGTACAGCCACGTTCCAGTGGTATTAGTAAAGTGCGACTTCTGTTGTGAATTATAGATTGCTGTTTTAAACGTTGTGTGTACGGATGTGCAGTCGCATGTCAAGGTAGTTTTACATAACATTATATTATTTATTCGACTTTATTTATATTAATTAATTAATTGATGGTATTTTAATTTCAACGTTTAATAATAAAACATCAATTTTTCGTGTGCTTAATTATGCGGTTATGTTTGTATAAATAATGAATTTTATCTTTTGGCCTGTTAGTTTTAATAAGAGCAATTGTTTTCTTCGTCAATAAACACAAGCATGATGAAAATATATCGTATTAGTATAAGTAAAAATATACACAAGCAAATAAAATATAAATTTCTTACATCAATTGTTTTGGTTTAAATATTATAACGAAGAAACACGCGTGAGTCACAAAATTATCGGTTAAAAGTTTAAAATGCGTGTAGTTATAAGTAATTTGTGGACGTGTTATTACTAATAAAAAGAAATATTATCTTGTTCTTTGCGTTGGAAATTGCTACAGTTGTTACTTAAAAGTCAAGTGAACGCGGATAACCTCTTCGCAGTCAAGTGCATCGTCTCGCGTTTTACATTATTAAATTCATAGACAAAAAAGAATGGATAATTGGTACCTCTTGTGAAAGCGACGGAACGTGCTTGTAGAATGCAAAACTTAAGCTGGTCTACAGTAATTGACATCAGGAAAAACGGATAAGAAGCAGAGGCTAGTGGTTCTTGAAACAAATGAAATATAAAAAAAAGAAAAGTATGGAATATACTCGTCATAATAAAATAAATTTCGACAGGTGTGTTATTAAAAGAAAATTTCTTAAATATTTCGAATTATAAATTTAATCCTAATTTAATTTATTAGTACAGTAATGTAAATTAATATTTTTAATTGTTTTATTACTGTAATCAGAAAGATAAGCATGTCATTTTGTTCAGGACTAAACCCAGACTGTACTGTTATCCGCGTCTCCGTCTAAAGCGAAAGAAAATAGTGCTGCGGTCCTCCACAAATATGAACTTCGCCTTGTCGACTGATACGAACGTACGCCGTTATGAGATTTTTACTTAGTCATTCACGCGTCCTCTGTTGCGATACACTGCTTGTTTCGCTCCCCCCATAGAGATTAATCTGGGGGAGTCGGTTTGGGCGATCGTGCAGGCCACAAACTTCTCGAAATGATTTGTTCAACCAAGACAATTCGTAAAAAAAAGTCATTGACCTGTTAGCTGGGTGCCCTGTGGCGCCATTTTCTTGGAACCAACCGTGACTAACTTCCACTTCTGTTAAATGACTAATGAAAATTGTATTTTAAAAAAATATTGGACTCACAATGCACGTTCTATTCACCAGATTCCAATTTTCGCTTCGTGTAAAGATTTTTCGTGTAATTAATGAGTTAGTTGTCGACTACAGTCATGTATTTTATGAAAATCAAGTTGTTACAAGATGACAGAGTACTTCGACTTGTACTGGTACTATAAAAATTCACCGTTGCTACAAGACGTCAGAATACTATATAAACAAATATGACCATTAGTTTGATTTAATCATACAAAAAGGGAGGAAATTAAAAAACATTAAGTAGCATGCTTAAACATTAGCTTTTATTATTCAAAATTTGCTAAATTTATTCTCTAAAAAATAAGGTTAGAATAAAAAAATGGTGATGAACACTAAGGAAGTCTTGTCACATTAATAAATGAAGGCCAGTATACAACAAAAAAGGCGGCGTAAGTAATTTTTTATTTGAATATTTGTACGCGTCAAACAAAACGAAATGCCTGTACGAATTTTGCAACATAATAATAAACAAAGAAAATCACAATGTTAGGGTCTGGTTAATTTATTTAGGATATGTTGAACGCTATGCGTTCTTTATTCAAGTTGGACATAAGCTACATTTATCACTTTTTTTATTATATTAAAAAATTACATGACATAAATCAAATGTTGACACATCCGGTTGTATTAGCATTTATTCTGTTGTCGCGTGGCTGACGGAAACAATGTCGAATAGAATACGTTGGAAAATACTATATTGAGAAGAATTTAACATGGCAGCCTCCTACGCTACGGCCGAAATATAGCACATAGTATTCGAGGCACGTTAACAATGTCATTGCTCGTTTGTTATTCATGTCCGAACGAAAAATATGTATTTACCCCTGGGGATGAAGCTTACCCAGTACGGGATGTATTCTGAATTAATTTCCGGCCTACCGAAATCCAGCAGGACAGAACTAATTAGTTTTCCCTTCCTGGTATGCTTTTCTTTTTCCTTCATCTTCTCCTGAAACAACTCCTTCAGTATTAATTTTGTGGGTTTCGTTTAATAAACAATAATCCTATCCATGGAACGAAATATAAACCTGATTGTAGTTTTCAAATAAATATATTCAAAATTTTCAAAATAAAATTACGAGAATGAAGAAAAAGTTATTTGAAAAAGGAATAATTGTAAGTGAAAGTTTTGAAAAATGTCAGTTTTTGAAAACTGCTATATTATCATGTGGTGTGCACTCTTCTATGGGTTCTAATATTGCTCATAAATACATGCATATTCACTCATCTTTCTTTTATGGTGCTTTTTTGAGCTACATATAATCAATTATCAAGGAAATTTTATCTGACAATTTGATTGTTGTACTTTGCATTAGGTCTTCTGTAGCATCTAAAACTAATTTTTGAGCCAAGTCAGTTTCTTTCTGAAAGTATTCCACTGAAGTCATACCAGATTAGGATCGTTGCAGGAATCTGTGTATACATTTGTAACCAGCCCAGTGTACTTCTTTTATTCTAAGGAAAGGATTTTGACTTAAATTCAACTTTCAGTTTTAAAAAGAAATCAAAACAATAGGATTTTAATCGCCTGAGAAAAACAAATAACAAAATTCCAAACTGTTTCAGACGATGTTCATTTTTAAAGTTTCAACAAAAAGCTATAAAATCTAGCACACCACCAAAACTAATTTATAATTATTAAATTAATATATTAATGTTCATAAATTATTATATATATTAATATAATGTTATTAATATAAATTATTATTAATTTATAATCCAAATGAACAAAGACTTTCAAGTTCAGAGTAATGTACGGATTACACCGCAAAATAATAACGTAATATATATATATATATATATATATATATATATATATATATATATATATTAATATATATATATATGTAGAGAGGTTTTTATCACTCTTATTAACACTATATTTATAACCAATATGTCGACCTCCGTGGCGGTTTGGTAGCCTCTTGCTTTTCATCCGGAGGTCCCGGGTCGAGTTCCGGTCAGGCATGACTTTTTCACGCACTAAAAAATTCATTATTGTGTATCGGTAACTGTAAGTGAGCGTAAACTGGTTTTGTTACTATATAAATAAAGTGTGTTAAGATAAAATATCTACCCTTCCAAAAATAGATGTCCATAAATTAAGTTAAAATTAACAAGAGCGTATATAGTGAACAGTTTAAAATAATCTAAAACTACTTCATCATACCACTAAAAGGTACTGGTAGTAAACACTGTAGAAAACATGATCAAAGATAGTTACACAGATATTAAATCCAGTATACATTCTACTCAATTAATGTTCTCACTTGTCAAACGTTTTGTTAATATTATTTTTTTTTTTTGTCTTCAGTCATTTGACTGGTTTGATGCAGCTCTCCAAGATTCCCTATCTAGTGCTAGTCGTTTCATTTCAGTATACCCTCTACATCCTACATCCCTAACAATTTGTTTTACATATTCCAAACGTGGCCTGCCTACACAATTTTTCCCTTCTACCTGTCCTTCCAAAATTAAAGCGACTATTCCAGGATGCCTTAGTATGTGGCCTATAAGTCTGTCTCTTCTTTTAACTATATTTTTCCAAATGCTTAATATTATATATAACATTATTTGTGTACACGTTACATCAGGTCAGATCGACTATAAATGCCAATACATAGTCAAACGATTTGTGACTCCTTTATAACTTTTCATAATTGATCTAGTCAATTAAACCCATTAAAGAAAAAAATAATGAATAGATCATCAGATTAGTAAATTAATTAAATTAATGAATATCATTAGCTTTGTTGTGTCTATCAATCCTATTTTCTTCTTTGCTACATTGTAAAGATGAGCATATGCTTGTCACACTCCATCTTTAGGTGTGCATTGAACAACAAAATTTGGTGTTTAATGTTGAATAGCTCTCTAAATATAAGTTGAGATATGTAAAAACTCAGAATCCAGAAGCAGAATAAAAACAGGTTGTTGGCAACAAAAAGGAAATATTTTTTATTAATTTAAATAATAAATATAATTCTAGCTTTTCTCAGTTCTGTATTTGATTCCCAAAGATTGGTCATACTGCACATGAATTCCACTCTATCTTTCCTGATTCAAATGTAACTTGTCTGCTAGGATGTTAATTTTTACTAATCAGCATTTTACAGGCATTTCGATTCCTTTATCTTCTAAATTATACGTACATTTTAAAAGTAAAAATAGTAGGGGAAAAAATGTATGTATTAAGTTACCAACTAAGATTATTTTTTTTAATCAAAAAATATAATTTCTTAACTAAGTTAACAAATATTCTTTATACTTTCACATTTATCAAACAAAATAGAAAATAATATTCGTAACATTTGTTTGTGAGGATCAGAGTTAGAGATGCAGATTCTTGTGTAAACAACAAAACTAGTTTAAAATTAATAAAATAATATAAATTCTAGGAAACCGGTATTTATTGGCATGAATGTAAAAAAAAAAATTCGAAATTTTATTCTCTAATTGAGTGAGGAATGAATTTAAATTAAATTTACACCACGATATAAAAAAACACAGGCTTAAAAATAAACTGCAATGCCATTGTGTCTTTAATAAATTCATAGTGTTCTTTGCCAAGAAAGATAGAAAATGGTAATAGGTAAAAAATTGTTAAAAAATAAATTAAAATCTGAGGAAAACATTAAACTTTTGAATTACTAGCAGGTATGTCCGATGAAGTAGAAGTTTTATTACATTATACTGTATAAGATATATTTAATTGTACTTTTCAGCTAGCCTATGGGACTTACAAGTATACTTAAGAAACTTTTAATGATATTCGAGTACTGCATTATGTACCAATTAAGTTATTAATTAAAGCCGAATGATGATGGAGGGGGGAAAGGTCATCAGATGCACTGTGCTGAAAATGAAATAAGCGTAAAAAAATCAACTTTTTATTTTACAATTGATGTTCATTGATTATGTAGTCATGAAGATAACATAGGTTACATGATTTATCTCCTTTAAAAATAGATTTACTCTGAAGTCAAACCGATCTGAAGGGATGATTGTATTAAAGTAAAAATATTTTACATGATAATATGGAGATCCACAAATTTAGTCAGTAAATGAGATAACAGAATTTTTTCCATGTATGGCTTGATTTTGAAGAACAGTTAAGAATCTTTAACTAATATTAAATTCTGGCAGAGAAGTTAAATATTACAATACATAAATCAAATAATTCAATGTGTAGAGTGAAGGATATTGTATGAGGTTTTAAGATTATCTCAAAATAAAAAGTATCAGTTAAATTAATTAATCCAGAAAGTGATGGATAAAAATAATAGTTGAATAGAAGCGGCGAATTGAATTCCTTTTTGTTATAAAAAAAAACTTAATAAAATCAGGATCAGTCAATATTTACTACTACATCAGACTGAGCAGAATGCTTAATTTACAAATACTAAAACCATCTAAGTCCATGGAGAAAATTATACTTTCTGGCGTAGATGTAAACTTACTAACCTTAAAGAAAAGAAAAGAAAGAAAGTTGTTTGGATTGAAAAAAAGGAATTATAGACATTTCTTTATGTAGAATCCATAAGAAAAATTCTTATTCTTTCTTTATTACCATAGAAAAATTAGACTCAAAACAAAATGATCAATCCCCGAAGCAGTAAGTTTGTATATACTCGTATAACCAAACATGAAATGTTAAAAGGAAAAATAAAATCTGTAAATAAAATAAAAAATTAAGGTAAAAAAGCAGTACAAGAACACCTAAGCATAATTAATCAAAATATATTTCATTAAACGAGATTAATAAAATCCAGTTATAGAATAATACTTTATTGATATAATTAGGAATCATGCATTAATGTAGGTTAATTTAGTAATGGAATGAAAACTGACAGTAAAACAGTCAAACTGAAAAAGATAAGAATTAGAATACATAAAGAAATTAACTGGAGAAATACGATATACCAAATTCACTGAAATTAAGAATTAGTACGAAATATAAAGGTAGAATGCATAAAACAAAAATTAATGATAAAAAAATAATTTATCTACAGGTTAGTTTCCTCTTCTCCTTTAGGGTTAAGAAAACATTAACTGAAGACGATTGTAATTACTTACTTTGCATTACACTAGTTGATTAAACCGGCCCGCCTCTAAATAGCATATGTGTTTGTTGTTAATGATTTTGTAATTGACATGTTAAAGGGGTACAGATAACACATGCTACTCAGTTGATTATTAGCCGAGTATGTATAGGAAGAGTATTATTATTATATAATAGTCCATTAAGGGACGCCATTACCAGGTGACCGTCTATCAGACGGTTAGCGATATATGAATTATTATAGCTGTCTTCTGTCTGACGTCTGTGAAGGATGGAACACAGCCTACCAAACGCCTACTATCACACACCTCCTATAACATGTTATAGGACTCGTAAATCTGTTTCATATTTCAAATATTTGTGTACATTCCGTTAACATCAAATAAAACCAACAACCAAAACGCTAATTTAATTTATATACTTTCAAACTCGTTACCGTAATAAAATATGAATATCGTTTCTTGTGTAAAACAGAAAGATTTAGATATAGTATTCTCAATTTAATTACAAATTTAAATACGTTTAAATTATGTTTAGTACTGGGTGTAAAAATCAAAGAAGGAAGACCATTGAAAAAATAAAGAGCTTATAACTTTTTAGGAAAACTTACAACAGTTAAACTGGTGAACAAATAATATTTTTTCACATAAAATCATGCATACCTATACTTAGGCCTTTCATATATATATATATATATATATATATATATATATATATAAAATGTAAATTTACAAATCTAAAAAGTAATAACATGAGTTACTCATTTAGAAAATGATACACAAATTTTATATAATTATTTAGATAAAACTTATTTTGGTGAATATTATCAAGGGAGATAAATAAATTTTAAGGGGAAAATGTAAACGTTGAAAATCACATGCTAACCAAAAAGCATTTCTCCTTGTTCTTTAAATAAAAAATTTCCGTTATTTAAATTATTGTAGATACCAATTATTATAAACGTATTCTAACACTAAAGATTTATCTTATACGGGTTTGTAGAAACAGGGGAATGATTTCAATGTAGCTGTGAAAGAAATCAAAGACTGTACCTTAGAATTGCCATTATTACTTAAAAGCAATCTAACAAGCTGGCTGAAAAAATAACATTTTGATGTGTAATAAAATATAGAATTCTTTTTATGGTCCATAATAAACAGAAAATGAATGAAATTTGTATCAATGAAGATTACTCATTTATTTTAATACTTTATTTACTTTATTACCTCTTTAATATAAAGATTCACTTTATTTCAACGGATAAAAAATATTTTATGTGGCTGGAGAAGGGAAATAATATTCCATATTTATATTTGAGGCATTGTATTTCAAAACGGTTTTACTATATTTCATGCAATCAGCAACATATGAAAGTGATTTTGGATAAATGATGATTTGAAAGAAACAAAACTGCAGATGGTAGACGCTTAATCCTGTACATTTTATACAGTTCCTTAACAGTTTCATGTCTTCATGTGTGCATTATTATTATTAGTTCATGTGTGTGTATTATTAATCGTTTAAAAATGTAATTTAATAAAAATAATTTAGGAAATAATAAAGTAATTTGATTAATTTATACATATTGTAACGGGGCCAGTGTAACAAGTTTCTTCCATAAAAAAGAAAGAGAGAAAACAAAGAAGAATCTAGAAGGAACAAGAACGGGATTCTTTCTAGAAAAGGACATAGAAAAGCGTAGAAGCGTAAAAAAATAAGAATTATTACGCTTTAACAATCAAAAGGACGGATCAGATGCTGGTTCTACAGGCCAGAAGATATAAATACTGCCGGGGACTAGCGGACAGTCAGAAATTTTTACAAGTCCGAGTTCGGTGCAGCTGTGATAAAAGCGATAACAGTAAGTGTTGGGTAACAGCGACTGAAGAGTATGCCATTTTGGACATGGGTGAAAACAAGAAGCTGTTCGTTCGGCGAGTTGCCTGTGAACAGGAGTGAAAGTGACCGTATTCTATTCATTCATTAAGTGTAAAATAATTTTTTTTTGTGAAAAAACTATTCTAGACTAAATCGAGGATATGAAAACCATATCCCCCTCCCCTAATATCAAATTTAGAAGGCTCTAAAGATTAACGAATATATAGGGGTTTCTTATATGTTGGCAAACTTTTACGAACCACCTAAGGTTTTACTCGATGTGGTAGTGCAGGAGGTGCTGTAAAATAGAGTTGATTTAAAAAAAAAATATTCCTGAACTTAATAATTAATTAATTCAATTATATTAAAATTATAAGAAATTAAAAAGGAGTGAATTAACTAATAACTTTCTTTACTTTGAGAAACTTTTGGAGGACATTAAATACACATGATTTTAAAATTCCATCTTTTTTACTTTAAATGTATTGCCATATTTTGTAACTTTTATTCCTAGTTGTTTTTTTATTTTTATTTTTAAAAATCCAGCACGTATAAAAGAAGTAATTATAATTTACGTAAGGGGTCTTTCCAATTGACATGTCAATGAAAAATTGACAGATATTGGTGGCGACGTAATTTATTTTTAATTTTTCAAGCGTTAAATTAAATTATTATGGAACGCTACACGCCTAAATAACAATTAAAAGTCATAAAAATGTATAATCTAAATATGTAATCTGTTACAACTAGATATCGTAGCTGTAAATATCGCTACTTCACCGATATTTATGATGTGCATAATCGGCCAAAACAAAAGCACAACTCATTGTTTTGTTAAAAAAATTCGAAGCTAATTTTCTCAACTTGGCGTTGAAACACCAGTTTATAAAAAACAAATGCAAGAAGTCAAGAGAATATTGTTGCTATAAGTGCAAGTGTTCATCGTTGACAAGAATTGGGGGTTTATTCAACAACAACATGGCGAATTTTTCGTTAGGATCTTAGTTTATACCCGTATAAGATTCAACCAACTCTAAAGCCACGGGACCATTCTTTGCGTAGACGGTTTGCTGATTGTGCTTGATCGGTTAAAATTTCCGTATCAGGAATGATTCCAATCCACAAATGATTCAAAAGCAACCACTGGAACGCAAAAATTCACTATTTTGTGTGAATTATGGACTGGTGGCATTATTGGGACATTTTTTTTTAAAATAAGCAAGAAAATGTTGTTACTGTAAATGGTGAACTTTATCGAGCTATGATTCGTGATTTTTTGTTGAAGATTTAGAAAGTTTTGATTTGAATGAGATGTGGTTTTAACAAGATGGTGCCACATGCCACACAGCTATTGAAACAATTCAGTTATTACGTCAAAGGTTTGGCGATTCGATAATTTAACGAAATTGCAAGACTTTTTTCTGTAGGTAATGTAACAGTCAAAAGTTTATAACAACACAGTAAAGTAACAGAACACTAACGATTACTGACTTGAAAGCAAATATTCGACGAGTTTTAGTGGAATTCATTTGTGGATTAAACAAATTAAATTTTGTTTATATGCTTGACTATGTCAAGCAAAGCCGTGGAGGCCATATGAATGATTTACTTTTTGAACGTATGAACGTAAAATGTAATGTTATAAGCTTTAAAATGAAAAAAAAGAAAATGGTTGATATTACATATACTTTTTGTTTTATTGTAATTTTTTCTTTTTGCGCTGAAAATGGGGCCCTATATTTTCTCATAAAGAAATATATCTTTAAAAATTACAGACGTTTAGTAAATACTCCTGCGAAGATAATAAAAAATAAAAACATGATTTTTAAAAAACTCATAACAATACTCTGTGTAGTTATACTAATTGTGTGCAACTTAAAAATTTAAATGAACTTGAAAATCTTTCATTAAAAATAATTGTAATTAAACACTAACAGTTGAAAAGTAAATTGTACTTAAATATTTTATGTATAGACCAATAAATAATGTGTATTGACTACAAAAAGACTAACTATTAAAAAAAAAAACATAAATAATCCCTGTTGAAGAAAGTGACATACGGGTAAAAAATTATATTCCTGTGAATATATCTTATAAAAATAAGGGCTATAATTTCAACCTTCCAACAGGAGTGGAAATAACTTTCCTTCTTTTCTGAACATAAGTACAAAATGCAGGAACAAAATGACAGTGCACATGTTGTAGACTATACAGTAAATACAAGATCCTAACTTTATTAAGAAAGCTTCACATAAACTGAAATAAATGCATTGTCAAGTAATATTCCGACATAAATTTCAATAAAATATTCATAGAGATTTTTTTACCTTCTTTCACATTTGAGCATTTATTTGTGGATAATTTTTGTAACCGTATGGTAAATCTAAATAATTGCAACAACTAGACTTCATGTACGGGTAATAAAATGAAATTATAGCGATTTGAATATTACAAATTTTCTTTTGAAGTTAATTGAAGGTTTGCTTTCTGCTACGTATAAACGATGAGTAAAATATAATTAAGCCAAAATCTAATAAGGACCACATTTTATAAAAAAAAGGCAGAAATATATTTACTGACTAATTAAAACAGGAATAACCTTCTCAATATATTGTGAACAACGGATTTTTTTTTTATAGGGTCAAACTGATATTACTGTTATTCTTCTTTTTCGGAAATGTATCGATAAGTCTATTTCAGTTTAAATGGATGGAAGACTATTGATTTGTTATCCGGGTAATCTAGATATACAATAAACTTGTCAATAATATGTAAACGATTTCTTTTATGGATTATACGCTAGACAAAGTTAACATGTGAGTAAATTAAAACAGTAAATTTGATCAGGTTTGCCTAAAGCGATTCAATTTACGGTTCTAATCATAAACAGGAAATGAAATACGTGTGCGCTTTACACGGTAAATGTTTTGAATGATGATTGTGTACATCAAAGAGAAGAAGATTATTAGTCTTGCTCAAGAGTTAGCTCGAAAACAAAATCAATATTCTTGTTTAAAAAAAAAATACGATTAAAGATTTCAACTATATTTTCCCTTTCCCTTTATAACAACACTGAAAAAAAAACGTAATAGACCTGGTCTCACAGAATAAAATCTTTGAGGAGAATAAGGGGATTCTCTCCCTCTCTCTTCATATATCTTCATCCGCAGAAGAGATGTTAGTCAAAAGTTTTACATTTATTAAAAAACTAGACTCTTATTCTCTCTTTTATAATTGTAAATTAAAATAATAAATAGCACATTAACAAAACTATGCAACAAGATAATCGATTAAAACAGGAAAAGTGGGAGATAGCAAAGATCTAAGAGAAAGAATTATTAATAAAAACCTTACACCGTGAATGGGTGGCCACTGTTTTTGTAAAATGATAATTATTTTTAGTAAGGAGACAAATCGTGGAAGTTGGCGGACGCACTGTACTCGCATTTTACGTACATTGTATTAGGTACTGTATTAAACTGAAAACACTGTCAATTACACAGAAGTTTTCTATCATAAAATGCATTTTAATATATATTTGCATTATAACCTATAGAAATTTTCAGTAGATAGAACAATAAACAGTAATCTTTATATAGGGTTTAAAATTTCTCCAAATACAGTAAACTTTCAAATAATAGCTTTATTTAAATAATGTTCATAATTTGAAACTCACAATTTTTTTCAATATATAAGTTATATAGTTAAGTTTTACTATAAAGAAAAATTCTTTTACCAGAAAAAGGAAGTTACTTTTTATTTAACAATTTTAATTAAATTTTTTGTCTAATAATAATTCATTTTTTCTTAAAATAATGGTTTTAAAATCAACTAAATATCAGTTACGTTTTCACATTTTTGTTAACGAACGATTCGATTAGAGCACGTGGATATGCATATGCTACTAAATATATATGGTAATTAATTTGCAGACTTTTCACTTCGTGTTATAACAAATAACGAATGAAAAATGTTAATAAAACGTGGCTGATTCCTCCAAATTTAATGATATATTAGTGATATTAACAACTCCATCGCTGTTAATTTAAGAGAAAAGATTACTTAAACAAAATCGAAAACCCGGATGATGGTCCTTAAGGGACAATATATATCTTATTTTATGGGATTTTCGGTAAACGTGTAATATTTCTTTTTCTTTGTTTATTAACGTTGCTAAATACATACGTCATTTATGCCATAAAAAAAATAATTGAAAAATAAGATTAAAAAAAATAATAATCGAAACATTTTCGCAAAGGTAAATTAAAAAAAAAAAATAATAAAAACGATTTTTCGGAAAAATATTAAATCTAATAAAAATTAAGAAAACAATGTGCAATATTGCTCCAAAATGTATCATTCCTTAAAATATATTTTTGTTTATGTTAAGACACATCATAATTTTACGGGCGGTAACTTGTTACCTTGACTCTTGACAAAATTCTTTTCTTACATTAAATATTGCATATGTATATCATTTTTATGAATAAAACAGTTGTATATAAAAAAAATAGAATATGCATGATACCACTTTTTCCACTGATTTTTTATGCGCTAGTGATTGCACGAATGCATGATAATTTATCCGTTATTTTTTAAAAGTAATGTAACTCACTGTATTACGTAGAATAAACATAGCTAGAATAAACTGTGAGCGAGCGTGTGCTTTTTGTTTCACACACACACATCCACTCTACTATATATACACGTTATAAGAAAACGTTACCATACAGCTCAGTATTGAGAATACAAAAATAAAACACTTTTTTTGTGTTCTAAACATTTTATTTCAATAAATAAAGTCCGGATGCATCTGCATTCATTTTTAAAATGTAACCACCGGAACTGCAGTTTGCAAAAAGTGTGAGAAATCTTTCATAGAGACTGGCGACTTTCGGCCATATTTCTTACGGAAGAAAAGCTCGTTTGTTGCCAACCAAGCGGAACTATAAAAGAAGTTTAAAGAATGTATGTTTGTCATTCTTTTTACTATATACAGTACTTGTATGCGTCTGTATTTATTTCACAGAGGCATAAACAATGAGGGGATAGTCCAATTGGTTTCAACGACCTCCCGCAGTGTTACAGATTGAGCAGCAGTCCAGTCTCTGCGGGCGGTGTACCATACCTTCCTTTGATTTCTGCCCTTCAGGGATAAACCATTATACTGTATTAAAATGTTACTCTTTCCCCTATATAATTCAACGGAGGGAACATAATTTTGCATTTATTTACAAGTTGATATATATCTACACTTACTCGTATTCAGTGCGGAAGTATTATACTGTAATGCACAATATTACATTAAAAATACAGAGCTGTGATACACTTGTATAATATTATGAATCGGGATTAATATAATTCCATTCAATTAAGGAATTTTTATCTTATTTCATCCGTATCATAATTCAAATGCAAATTTTATAAAAATATAATCATAATCTTATCTTGTGTATAAGATACACAAAACGTGTAAAAAAAATCTTGTTATTAATAAGAATAAGATGTTAATTTTTTAATATAAGCTAAAAATTAACTGTAATGGAATACGGAAGCGTTCTTAAAAATATATAATAAATATTTACCCATTTTTGCAATCTTTTTGATTAGAAATATTATAATTAGATCCTAAAAAAAAAAAAAATGCGTTTAAATGACGTTTTTCAAATTCTAGTTATTTTTCCAAATTTGAAAAAAAAATTAGTTCCACTTAAAATTACATTTCTTAAATTTTGGAACACAAGGCTTGAAATATAATAATTTATTTGTTCTATTACTCTTATAAGATACATTATTTTTATTCGTGAAGAATATACACATAATAACAAATATTAGATTATATCGATAGTATAGGTTTATGATATCTTGTGTGCGGGTAACAAAGTTTTAAAATACTAGAAATCTCAAAACTCGCAGTGGAACATAACACTGTAAACAGAAAAAAAAATTAATATGGAAATCTACCCTATTTAATTTAGAAATGCGTAAGGAAATGTAGAATAAAAAGGGAGAAATTCAGAAGTTTGAACTCAAGGTACTACATGAATACTCATATAATGTTAGAGAAGTGTGGTAAGGCCTACGTTAAAATGTTACGCCTATGTTCTGTCGTAAATATTGCAACTATTTTTTAATATAAATGTAATAATAGGTAATAGAAATAGTATTAAAAAATTGTAGTAGTATTCTTTAACTCCAATTTGCACGCGATACATACTATTCGATACGCTTATATGCTACATAAAAATCTTAAATTTTTATTAACAATCAATTCGTAAATTACTATAAACGATGAGATTTGCCTATTACTCGTAAAACAACTTTAAAAAAAATTTATTACTTATATTTTGACAAAAGCGACTAGAGGTGTAAGAGAAAAAAAAATTAATTTAGGCCCTTGAAGATTGTTTGGTTTATGAAGTATTGAATTAAATTAAAAATTAATTAAATTCATTAAAAAGGTTAATTTGTGGAGAAATTGAATACTTCATATTTTTTTTTTTTTAATATTACTTCTGTAATATTATCGATATTCAAGAAAGAAACTTCGAAAAACTATAAAAAAAAAAAAATATTGCAGTAGTTTACCTGTTTATGCATCGTGAACATATAGTATGCGAGTTTGAAGTGGGGCTTAGCTTTGAAGCGCCCGAGTGGTCGGGAATGAAAATGAAGGTTATCCTAGTCGGAGGCGGAGGTACGGTAAGTGAAAGAAAGCTCGAGCGCCGGGCTGGCGTGTGAAATAGCATGTACGTCTATATTGCTCTTTTGAGACAGCCTGCCGGTTAGATGGGTCGAGGCAATGTGTTTACCGCACACACATCCTCTTCAACCTAAATGAAAACTGAACGGTGCGTAGGACTAAGAAGCGTTTCATTTCCCCTCCCCCAAGTCTTTTGCTTTTACTTCTATAATGAAAATAATTTTTTCAGAGTTCAATTCCAGTGGCAAATATACATCGGCACTCACATACACAAAAACATAAGAAAAATTAAATGTAACAATATTTTAGAAAGAGGTGAAAAAGAACCGACGACAAGATTTCCGTTTTCATTCAATTAAAAACAAAATAATGCGGTTTTCAATCTGTTAGGAGAGTTACACAGAAATTCATTTTATTAGGTAAATAAGTATTATTTGAGTAAAAAAGCATCCTTTTTTATATTCTATATCTTAATTTATCATAAACTTCTTTTTTATTTTCGTAATCTTAAAATTACTACTGTAAATTCGTTGTCAGAATTGCATCGTTTAAGCAAAAATTGAAATTATTTGAATAACTTCATCTTTTATCAGCTCTTAAGACTCTTAGACTTTCAATTACATTCTTATAATATGTTAATTTAAAAACATACAGAACCTCTCAAGAATTCATCCCTGAAAATGTAAGTTGTACCAACGTTTGAAACCGGTAATAAACTGGTCGCATACATTGCACAATTAATTATATTAGATTGAAGCGATTTCTACTTAATCCGTTAATAACAGAATATGGTCGGTATTTTTTTAGATTAATAATTTACGCCGAACAAATATTTTTGAATTTTATAAATTTATATACATACAGAGTGAATCAGAAGGAAAGGAAAATAACAAGGGGCTTTCCCCTTGTTGAGCTTGAAAGAAGGAAAAAGGTTCATATATGTCCGAAAACGCTTTTTAATCGAGTTACGGCTAGCGATAAATTTCGCTCGTATTTCAGTTACTCCGGTGAAATGAGATCATACTGAAATTTTTAAGGCATTATTATATAAGGAATAAAGATAAACTTGATGATTTCTTATGTTTTTTGACCTAAAAAATCGAATAAAACAGATTCCACAACTCTATCTTCCGTAGTTTTCACGATATCGTAAAACAGAAAAATTCAGTGACAAAAAAGTATTTTTTTTAGGATGTTAAATGACTAATAAATGAGTAACTTTTATTATCAAAACTTGTAGAGAATTAAATTCTGAAAAAAAATTATGTAATAAAGTCCACGAAAAACAAAAAGAATCAACCTTCGTTATTAAAAACAAAACTTTACAGTACCCTTAAATAACATTTCAATAGTTAAGCATAAAAAAAGAAATTTAACAAATTCTTCTACCTCGAAACGATCTAATTTTGGAGGGATTGACACCACAAACATCCAGGAGGCTCCCGTAGAGAGAAAATTCAAAAACTTTAAGTGGAAAGGATAGGTTATGAAATACTTGAAAAGCCTTGAAAAAAAAACGTAAATATGACGTATGCTACAACCCTAACTAAAGCCATTTTGGTTAAAACATTAAATACCGCCCCGGTATTTAATGTTTTTTTTTTGTTTTTTTATAGCTATTGTTATAAAAAATAGATCTTGCACCAAAAAATAGATCGTGTTGAGGTAAAGGTATTTGCCAAGTTTTATTGTTATACTATTGAGTAGTTATTTAAAAGATACTACTGTATATCTATTTTTATACTAACTATGAAGAATATAAATTTATCGCCATTTTGGTTAGGGTTGTCGTAGTCCAAACGTTTTTACGTTAAACTTTTGTTTTTCAATGTCCTTTTCAAATGATATTTTATAACAATGCTATTTCTATTTAAAACTTTTGAGTTGCCCTTCCCCCAAGGAGGCTCTCAGCGCTTGGGGTTTGGTGGTCTCATACAGAAAAATGGACTTTAATAGAGCTTTTTAATACTTATACTCGTATTTTATGTATTTAATAAATTTTTTTGGATTACTACTTTATATATTTTATTTAGTATTTAGTACTTTCGCAGAGGTTGCTAAAGTATAGCGAGGTTATTATACGATCTCATTTATTGATGTAAAATATAAACTACGTATTTAACAACTGTAGATAAATCTCTGATTTTGGTATTATAATTTGAATATGTATTTTAAATATAAATTTTAATAATTTATATTAAATGTGTTATTCTCAAATCCGATAAATAGCAAAAAAATAAAAATAATATCCTTAGAAAATATACATAGTAAAAAAGCAGCAAACAAAATTTAATGAATAAGTAACATTTTTTTTTTTAAATGTTACATTATGATTAAAATGTAAATGTGAAATGGAACATGATGATTAAGATTACGAAAATAATACCATTAATTTAAATTAGTCAAAAATTTATTCAAATTATAGTACGAAAAAGAATAGTTTCATAATTTAGCATCAGATTTCAACAGCAATCGTTATTGCTATTGATGAATAGATATTGACGTTGCAACGATAGTTCATTTTATATCGGTTACTGCGTTGATAAACATATAATAATTTTTGATTTAATTGTATATAAAAATTAGTCGTAAATATTAAATTTTACAGTATAAAAATAGAATTTAATAAAGTTTAAAAGATACGGTTTAGTAAATATTAAAACAATAAATTTTATTTTCAAATAAAGAACTTATTCTGATAGAACCAAATTTTTATATCTCGATAGATATGTTTGATGAAACAAACAGAACGGAAAGGAACACTGTTATTTTAACATTATTTAGAACCGTAAAACAGATGTAATTTTATCAGGGAAACTGCGAGGAAGAGCAATTAGAAATTTGTAAAGACAAATTAAAAATACAGGTTAAGTATAACTCGTATATTGTGTTAGCAATATATAAAAAACAAACCGGATATATTAACAAGTCACAATTTATTTAAAGACGAACTAAATAAAAATAAATGAAATATTCATATACTGAAAGTGATTTATATTTATTTAATATTAATTTGTTTTGCGTTAAAATTAAGGTTATAACAATAGAAATATTATTT
Source organism: Lycorma delicatula (assembly GCF_047948215.1). NCBI lineage: Eukaryota > Metazoa > Arthropoda > Insecta > Hemiptera > Fulgoridae > Lycorma > Lycorma delicatula. The sequence continues at coordinate 69,100,528 of NC_134456.1, read as the reverse complement.
GTCAGCAAATATAACTAATCGATAAGTTAACAAAACCAAACTGGAACATCATGAACAAGAGAAACAGAATTGATAACCAAGTATATCAAGAAAATAGTTCCTGATGCAAAACAATTTTGGTGACAGAAATTTCTGTAAAAGATAGTTAAAAACTTCTTCACCAGGAGTTTTATCGATCTGGACAATCGACATGTAAGCGATTTTGTTACTTCGTTAAGTTAAAAGTGACATGTAGAAAAGGCCATTTTAACTGTATTCTTCTTTACGATAATTGATAGATTAAAAAATAATAAAATATTGTAACTTAACTATAACTCGTAACTGTAATGTAACTCGTGAATCAGAAGAAATCTTTATTATCAGAAACATACAAGTAAAAGAAAAATACATTTTACCCTTATTGATAGTCTGAATCAAATGTCTAAAATTTCAATAAGCTAAAAGCAAACATCTTTATACTTCAACATTTGAAATGAGGCTGAAAAGAATAATCGGTTAAAGGAATATTTATAACCTGTTTAAGAGTAATTTGAATAGGATTTTATACAACTGCTACCTGTTCTGTTTGCCCTTACATCGGTTGTTCCGAGAGTTTTCGGAATGAGTATACACCAGGACGAGATGTTCTCTATTCAGTTCAGGAACGCAGTTTCATAGACAAGGGCAATTACAGGATAACGTTATTAGAAAATTCCACTCAAATGCCATCAGCTTGCTTACAGACGTGGGTCTTACACTTATTGCTTAACCATGCGATTTTACAAAATTCATATCATAGAAAATTTACCGACTAACACTACTAAATATCATAGTAACTAAATTTCGTAACATATAACGAAGTTTCTAAAAAAAATTAATAAATAAAGCCAAAAACATAAGTAAATAAATAAATTTTTGATGAAAGTAACAGTAAAATTATTATTTTTTTAAAAACAAGACCTAGTAAATAATGCGCACAATGTAAGTGACCTATTTGAATGAAAATAAAATATCTGAGAGTTAACAAACATTTTTGAAAAAAAAAATTTTGACTAATGAAGTTTGTAAAAAGATGTCGCAAAACATACTCCATTTAATAAAAAAAAAGAGGAACATATTTTATTAATTTAGGTGAAATAAAATTAGCAAATACATATTTTAAGCTCCAAAAGAGAGATATATAAATTTTTTAGTAGTAGAATGATTTAGAATAGCCACCTGTAAAAAAATTATTAGTAAGAAATAGGAAGAATAAAAAATTATTGACTAAACAAAACAAAAATTTTTTTTTCACTTTTTCTAAAATATTTCAACTGTTCATGAGCTGTATAAATAAAAACGATAAATACATAGAGAGATGTACATTTATTTCTCTACATAGGCTACACATTTTTGTTTTAAAAATACATTGGGAAATGAGTAAATAATTACAAATTAATGATACGAAAATATTTGTATAAAAAACATTTATTTTTTTAATTTAATTTATACATCGATGGTAAAAAGTTGCAATATTACCATTAATAATACTATTATTACATAATAGTATGTAATCTTTTATATTTTATTTAATTTTAATTTTAACCCGGGATAAATATCAAATCAGTTTTCAAGGAGGTGAAAAGAAACTGATGATTACACCATAGAAGACTTAATTTGAGATCAGAGTTAGACAGAACTAAAAACTTTCACCTAATGTAATAGATATAGATGATACCAGAGAATTTTAATTTATTCGAAGAAATTTGTTCAAAAGTTATGTTACGTTGTTATATTAGTAAAAAGAGATTCACATAAACTAGAAAGAGTAATCATACGTAAAATAAAAGCTGATAATTATGACAATAACTGTTCTAGTTATCTTAACACATCATGCGTCTTATCGTGTAAAAAGGTAATGTGATAAATGATCAGGTTGACATTCCGGTTCAACTAATTTGAAATTGGAGAGATTGGTAAAAATTGTAGAGGAAGACAAAGTTATGCTCACCAAGAGGTGAAACCAGATAAAAATCTTTTTACTTCTTGTACGAAGTAAAGGAAGTATTGTGATTGCGAAAAATTTCGGTTTTCTTCAACGGAAATATCCATTTTGACCATCCCTGAATCCATCGACTGAACCAAAAGTGTCTAAAAAAGCCCAGAATCCAATTTTTTTTTGATTTTGGACTTTTTCTTAACTGCACTAATAATCCCTCATCGAGAGATTTTCTACGCTACATCATAAGTGGTACTTATTTTCATTGGTTTCAGAGTTATAGCCAAATAACATTTTAATTAATGAAATATTTTGATCTTACAAGGAAAAGGACACATCGGTTCGAGTTAGACTTCATCTCCTTTTTTTTTAACTTTTTTTTAAAATCAAATATGTTGATTTATTAATAAATGATTAACCTTTGATTGTAAAAAGATTTTTATAATAAATAATAATAATATAATAATTCAATAACAATAAAAAAAAAATATGAAAAAATATGAGAAGTTATTAATGAAATAAACATTGTGTACTTTACATTTAAAAAAAAAAGTTTATATGTAATTTAATAGGCGTTCAAAGAAGCCATGTAGTGCCCTATCAGAGTTTTTTACATAAATGTATATACATAGCGGATGATTAAAAAAGAACTTTACAGCTTTAAAAGGATATAATAATTCATTTAGAGAACACCCAACATTCACTTTGGTTCGATGTGGCTTCCGTTTGTAATGTGACATATATTCCACCTTAAGTTGATTTCATTGCAGACTGCTGGCAAGATCAGAATGCAAAATTGGTACCTAAACCCGATATTTAATGAAACCCTACAAGAAATAATCTAGCGAAGTCAAATATGAAGAGCGAGGTGACCCTTCACGGGTGGGGGGGGGGGTCCTTCTGGGGGTGGTTGGACCTTCACGACCAACCTAGAAATCGAGTATCAAGAAAATCTCGGTTTTCTTGGCGATAGTGATCGCCAGGAAAACTAATCAACAAGACGGGGTAACACCTAGTGAGGTGGTACCCCGTCTTGTTGATAGTAATGGCGTCCATCTTAGTCATCATCATTCAGTCACTAACTGAAGAATTAGTAATTAGAAAATTTACGGTTGCCTCCTCGAAGAAGAACGGGCTGTACAGTTTTCAGTCGTCATCTGAAATATGTTGAACCATGGTTAGTGGAATTCACGTCGAATTAATTTTTTTGGATTACTTGCGAAGCTTTTTTTAGAATTGTTCCATAGCAGCTTCAGGGACGCATGGGCGTCCTGATGATTTTCTATGTTTAATAGAACAACGTGTCTCAACGAAGATTTGGCACCAAGAGTAAATTCTATGCCTACTAGGCTCCCTACCGTACTCTACGAAAATTACGTTGAACTGCAGTGCAGACTATAATAAATCGTGAACCAAAACAGCGAGCACGTTTGCACCAGTAAATGTATACATTTTTAACAACACTGGTAACAGCGCTGATGGCCGAATTCGGTATTAATGAGTTACGCGAGTCAAAACTTGATGTGATTTGCTATGAAATGAGACCTTAACCGAATTTCTAAGTTATCTTAAATTTTTATATGCTTTTAAAACTGTGAAGTCTTTTTTGAATCACCCGGTTGAATAGATTAATGGTGACTGGATCTCTCTGGTTTACTCAGGCTTATGGTGGTAGTAATAGAGATTTAAAATCACTCTTGTAGCTGCTACAAATATATATTTAGTTAAAATAACTTTTTAACAAAGCACAATAGAAAAAAAAAAATTTTTTTTACTCGAATACTTGTATGTAATCCGAATATAAAGTGCGATTAAATGTAATGACATTAAGAATTTTAAATACATTAAAATTTAAATTTCCCTAAAGAAATTATAAGAAATAGAAAGAGGAATATTAAACCTACTTTACTATGGAAGAGAAAAAAATTTGCATTTTTAAACAACTAGTCTATCTTGATAAAGTTGATTTTTAACAGTAAAAAAAAAAAATTCCCTCTAATTTCTACGTATAATATTCTGTTAGATAAAAACGAATGTTAAATAAAAACCAAGATTACAAATACGTACGTTTTGACTCAGGTTACGAATGAATGTTAATGTTGCACGGTTTTCATATATTAATAAATTCTAATTTAAATTAAACAAACGAATAGCTAACAATTTAACGAGTAAATCGCATAATAAATTCATATAAAATTTCTACTGACTGGATTTTCTTTTTTTTAAGCAAAATCGATATAATAAATTGAGCTTCATAAACAGGAAGTAAGAAGCGTTATAAAAATATATTTTACGAAACAAATCGATATGTTATAAACTGCTAACAGAACAGCTGCAAGTTAACAGGTTTTTTCCTTTCTTTTTTCTTTTTTTAACGTTCTTTCATCGTTTCATAAAGAATAACTTCATTTCTATTCAAAGGGACGGCGTGAAACCAATCGATGTGTTATAAATTGTCAACTCGGTTAAGTACAAGCGACAGTTATAAACATATTCTTTGAATTCAATAAGCTTAAATCACAAGAAAAATAAATAATTATTCATTTAATTTATGAAATAAGAAAGCCAGCACAAAAAAGTTATAAATTTAGTAAGATTAAATAAATGGGTTTCAAAGTAAAGCATTCTTGTGATGTAGATGCTACAGCACTATTTCTGCTTATGATGTGCTAATTGAAAGGCTTACAAAAAACGAATGGTACAGTCAGTCGATGATTGTTTATGATAATTAGGTCTTACTAGTTATTGTATAATAACTCACCAAGTTGGTCTAGTGGTGAACGTGTCTTTCCGATTTGGCCGATTTGGTAGTCGAAAGTTCCAGCGTTCAAGTCCTAGTAAAGGTAATTAGTTAATTTTATACGGATTTGCATACTAAATCGTGGATACCGGTGTTCGTCGGTGGTTGGATTTCAATTAACCACACATCTCGGGAACGGTGGAACTGAGACTGTACAAGACTACACTTCATTTACACTTATAAATATAATCCTCATTCATCCTCTGAAGTAATACCTGAACGGTAATTCCCGGAGGTTAAACAGGAAAAAGAAAAAAGTAATTGTGTACTATCGACTGCCAGAAAGAACTATTGCGATAAATAAAATCCACGTCATGTAAGATCGATTTAATGTCATACTGATACGTTATTTTTTCATAATAAAATCATAACAAATTTTGATGATTAATGGACTAAACTGGAAATTAATAATGATTTGAGTTGATGATTTATAAACGGTAACCCTATTATTTCATAATAGTAATAACAATACAAGTTATATTTATTGGGAAGATTTTAAAACTATCCAGTAATTGTCAACATTAAAAAAAAAAAGAATAAATCAAATTACTGTATACATAAATCAATAATTAATACCTGGTGGTTCTGAAAATAACTATAAATATTGCGTAATAAATAATTTAAAAAGCTTATTAATAATAGGTAATTACAAGTTATGAAATAGTACTGAAAGATATCACGAGTAAAAATACATAATGGCCGATTTCTAATGAGTAAATATCGAGACTAATGTCGTTCGATGTGCATAAAACTACCTGGTCTACTATCTGAATTTGCCATTTAGTAAATACATTTACTAGACATATTCATGTACTGAAGTTGTGTGGATTGATAATTATGTAGAAAGGTCAATAAATAGAATGATGTATTGGTACTTATTTTATTAAATAAACATCTTAAATATTTTTAATGATTTCTATTTTAATTACAAATAACACTTATTTATAAAAAATAGTTTTGAGGTAGTGCAATTGATAAAGAAGTACATATCCCGTGTTAAAATGATACGGCTCAAAAAAGATAAACTATTGAGCCATTAAAGCGCGATTAAATTACAATTAAATCAACCGGTTTTCAAATTTTCTTACTGGTAAGGATTTAGAAGTAATTATTTAAAATATGCCAGTGAAGAAACATTTATTTTGAAAGTAAATAAAATTTCACTTACCATTTACGTCAATCTCAACCCAAGATAAAATTGGGGAAGAAAGTAAGGCGTCGTTATGTGCTCGGCATTCGTATTTTGCTCCAAGGTCACCTCGGCTCACACGTACCGTTATGGTGCTTACACCAGTTCCGATACCATTTGGTCCACTTTGAGCGTTGTAAGTGCCTAAAAAAAAATTAAGCAAGATTTTATGAGCCTATTTTATTTACAATACAGTATTAAAAAAAAATAATTGTTTTATGAAAAACTCACTTAAATATTTAAAATACTGCCTAACTCTTTACTTCAAATTAGTAACTAGACAACGCTACTAGACCAAGAAAAAACATTACTATTTAGATTCTATTTCTACGAATGAGCTTCTCCATTTTAGAACCATCAGTAAAAATGTTCATATATCCCTTATAGTTACTGATGATTGTCAAAATTCCTGACGGATAATCACTGCAATAATAACAATAATAATTATTATTATTACTGGAAATCTAAGTAATGATAAATAAGTTGAAAGATTACCATAAAATACCTAAAGGAACGAGAAACGAATTGCTGAAAGAAATACATATTCACCAATCCACGATTTAAAAATCTAGAAGTTAACTTAGAATATTAAAACATAGTATTTTTGTTACCCCGTTTATAATCATTATGAGCCTGTTACATTGAATAATTTTCAGTTTATCCACCTTACAGAGAAATACGTGAAAATACTAAAGTTTTACAATAAATAGTCTTTAACAAACACGATTATTGTAAAGTTTAAAAAATTGTTTAACAAAAAAAAGCTGCTTAGCTATCAAAGTTTTTATAAAAAGCTAGTTATTAGAAAAAATATTCATCTACTGTCTCAAACACCAACATAAATAACATTTTAGTATTTTGTAATGTTAAAATAGGTTTATTTCTGTCAGTGTAACGCTTGAAATCATCTTTTTATTATTTCAAAAATTCTAGAGAAGAATTTAGTGTAAGTTATAGGAATAATGGTGAGTGGTAGGTCTTTAACATAGAAGGAGCTTTCGAGTAGCCGCATCATGAATTGGCGTAACTAAGCAACGGACAGTACAGTGGTAGACCGCGAGGCGATAAAACCTTCAGACTGGAAGATCTCACGACCAACTCTTCCCTCTTAAATATTATTTATATCCCTTTCATGGAGTTCTCAGGAATACAAATGTATCAAAAGATATAAAACACTGGCTTAAAGAAAATTATTCTAAAGTGATTTCCCCTTTTTTTTCAAAAAAAAAAAAAATAAGCTACTTAATTTCTTAAGATGTTTAAAAAAGAATGATAAAAGTCAAATAAATAGATAAAACTTTAATTTAAAATATAGTTTTACATGAAAATACAAAATTAGATCAATTAAACTGACAAATTCAATTAAAAATAACTGTATTTATCAGTTTTTAAATTACACTTAAAATTGTATATAAAGTGTTTTAAAATAAAACTATACAATTATAATCAAACCAAAGAAAATTTAATCAGAAATATTAATGTGACAATTGGATTTTTGACGTGACAACGTCTTATAAATCGATGAACGCCGGCAGTACGCACGAAAAAATTGGTTTGTGTGGAACTACGTTTCGCACGAGATTTGAGCGTGACAACGTCTTGCAAAGACCGACAATGTAAATCGACCCCAAAGAGCTGAAGGCATACTAGACGATTATCAATAAACTTCGTCATAAACAGAACCTTATAGCAAACTTAAGGAGTTCGATAAAATACACAATAGCAAAATCATAAATTTATAATTTTTATTTACAAAAAAAAATGTTCATTTATTATGTTTTTTAATCAAAGATATTATTATTTCTAAAACTAACGCTGACAGATTTGAAATTAAACTATTAAAAAGAATGATTTAAAAAAACAGATGGTAATTGTAAAAAAACAGACAGATCTCTAAAACTAACGCTAACAGACGTCGCCCGCCAGGGCGACGTCTAGGAATGGGATATTAGGTGTCCAAAACTGATTACCTCTTGAGTAAAAATGTTTTTTTTTGAATGAAGAGAATTGATCAAGGAAAAGCGAAAATTAGTGAATCCACAGTATTTTCAGTATCGATTTGTATCGAGAATAGTTGTTTTAAGATCTGCTACGATATTGAATGAATAAATTACGGTAGTAAAATTTATTAATTTATTTTGCAATTATTATTACTGTTGTTATTTATTGTTTATAAATTTTTAAGAAAAACTTTTATGATTTTTGACAGGCAGTATGTTCAACCATGGAAATATGTTCTTTCTTTTTTCTCTTATTTGCTGGTGTTGCTTCTTCTCACTTATTGTTTATAAACATTAAAGAAAAAACATGATTTTTTGACGGGCAGTATGTTCGATAATGAAAGCATGTTCTCAGCTTCCATCCTAAGAGGAACGCATACACAGACAGATACACATACAAGTGCCTTTAGTAGGGTAGGACTTATGCAATTTTAAGTAAAACTCAGTTATTTATTTTTTTTATATTGCCCATTGTCCTTATGACAATGAAATTTTTAAAGAAAGTTAATAAATAATTAAAAAAGAATCGCGGGCGCTTCGCTCCCGCTATATTCGTCGACCTTTGAATGTAATGTCACAAAAAAAAAACTTGTTATCCTTATGAAGTAAACACATGTTTTTTGAAAAACTGGCGTTGGGCTAGATGAAAATACCAATTAATTAAATTCATCCATGATTTGGATGTTTTAAAAAATTACTTGTTTAAACAAACAAATTGAATCGAAGCGATTGTTTAATTAGCTAATGAAACACGTTAATATTCCATTTTTTCATTTCATTTAATAACAATAATAATTAATATTAATAATTTTTGCAAATTTAAATTGAATGATTTGTTCAAAAATAATTATGAACAATTTGTTATAGAAATAAACTTTAATCAAATCAATGTTGATAAAGTGTCAATTTAAAACGATGAAATTGAAATCATAAATCAAATTCATGAAATTGCAGTTTTTGAAAAGCCCGCCAAAACCTGCTTGACATGATCGTATATTCCATTGCACGACGGTTCAGCTCAGCTCAGCTCGGCTCAGGCGGAACGGGACAATTTTTCGTGCGTGCTGCTGGCGTTCATCGAGTTATAAGACGTTGTCACGTCAAAATATCATGTAATAATTAAGATTAATTAATTCATCATTACTTCCATCATTACAGTGCATAGCAACTTTCCGAACTTACTGTATAAAGAATTTTTAAATATAAAATTCAAGATATTAAGATATTTTTAGAGTAAATTTTTTGTATAAAATCTGTAATTTTTTTAATTCTAAGTTATCTTAAAATGAATGCTTTTAAATTTCCGTCAGTTAGGACGCAATTTAACGTCAAATTGCGTACTTATATATTTGGTTAGGTTTTTATAAATATTAGTTAAAATTACAATAAGATAAATAATATTAAATAAGTAAATTTTATACGGGTTTTCATAAAAAAAATATTTTTTTTTGTACAATCTTCTCTTTTTATCTTATATAAAATCGTAATGATAAATGTTTATTTTTAAGATGGACACACACACACACACACACACACACACACACACACACACACACACACACACACACACACCAAGTGACTTTGAGGGAGTGATATGTGAAAACGGAGGGATATGAATATCTCCCTTTCTTTTGATTCAGTGCAAATGACAAAATGGTGAACTGAGTTGGTTAAATCTTCACCTGGTGTATGTTAGACTTGGAATTAAATTTTATATAAATCAACTACTTAAAGGAAATCTTAGAAAAGGTTTTCCTACTCGGCAGTATTCGGAGGATACCGGTTATATGCTAGCTAATAACAAAGTAGTGTAATCTATTCCTTAAGTATCTTTTTTTAATTAAAATGGTATATGGATTACGCTAAGTTATGAATATTGTTGTATTTGACCTTTTGGTCAATGAAATCACTTATCCACTAAAACTCTCATGTGGCTAAATCTTATATCCGCTGTCGGTATTAAATTAAACGCATTTAAAAGATATATAAATAAAATGACGTATGTTCAGAAATAAAATTAAAAAAAATAATAGGTTAGATGAATGAAAAAAAATTAAACCATTATTATTTAACGTACAACAAAATAATCATTTTATGTCAAAAACATACGTTGTTATGCGGTACTCAACATAACTCTCCATTCCGAACTGATAACTCTACTGACAATTCGGTAGTTGACATCAAAATCAGACTGACAGGAGCAGTGCAAATTATTATTATATTGAATTTTCTTTGTTTCCGATGTAATGAAATCCTCTTAATGAAAATCTCTTTATTACAAATACGTACAAGCGGGCAGTCTATGTATTTGTATGTATGCGTTTGTGTTACTTCGCAACAACCAACATTTAAAATTTATTAGTTATACGTATATTAATTAATGAGTAACTACGATAGCAAACGACCATAAAATTTAACTACAGCGTCGTATGTTTCCGATCTATTTGAGCTATTGCCTGACTGAACCCGCCCATCAAAGAATTATGTTTTTATTGTATACTGGAAAATAATTAGAAAGGCAGAGAAAACAAAGAAGTGGTACTGATTTACCGAAAGGAACTAATCTAGTAAAAGGACATAAAACTATGAACAAAACCAAAAAAGGTCGTGTAATGCAAAAATTTCCCGTATTTTTTTGCAATTTATTTTCTTACAAAAAAGTAAGAATTCTTAATTACCAAAAATTAATTAAGTATGAATTATGTACGTACGTAAGTAGCAAAAAGTTAAGTACGGTAAGTAGACAGATCATACAAGGAAAAGTAGAAAAACATAATGGAGTTTTAAAAAACCCCAACATGGAACTGAAACCATAAAACCAAATCACGTAGAAAATCCTTACGAAAAAAGGATAAGTGCGAATCAAAAATAATTTTACTGAAAATAATAACACTAAAGAAAGAAGTAAAACATCAAAGAAAAAATAAAACACCAACTTTTGCTTTTGTTTAAAGATTAATTCACTAAATAAGCTGAAAAGGTTGTGCGTAGGAATATGAAATGTAATTTTTGTTGCGTATGAAAAATATCGAGCTTGACCGGGTTTTGAACCCGGGACCTCCGGATGATAGGCTGAGACGATACCAACTTCATATAATATGAAAACAATTATCCGGGAATGTAGAATTTCTCCATTTTAAGCAATAAAAACAGTATAATAAACTGAAGTGCGCAAAGCTGTAATAGTGGTAATAATAATAATTAATCTTAAAGCTTACAAGATTTAAATAATTTGTTCGGCCGCAAAATCATCCATCATCACCGTTTCTAATCTAAATTTTCGTCGAAAATTTGGATAACAAGCACAATAAAAAATGTGAGGAACCATTAATACTTTCCCCCCCAGGTGTCCCTGCCATGGAGTCCCCGTCTGATCATTGGTGGTAAGATGCCGGAGCCTCCCACCCCTCCCGGACGGGGCTGTCCATCACAGGAACACATCTCCGCCGACAGTGTTGTTGATCAACGCCGACATTGCTGCAAACTCTTCAGGACCTGAATACTTCTCAGCACCAATGCAAAACCAAAAGCCTCACACATGATCATGACATGCTTCCGGTCCATGGCCGTCCTTCCCGCAGCCCACACACGTCCTTGGATTACTACACCGAGCCCGAAGGTGCCCCGCACCTCCGCAGTTGCAATATAAACCAGTCCGAACTCCCTGGCTGTTGGAAGATGTGTTAACTTGGTGAAAATAAACGCAACCGAATCCCAGTTTCTTTACGGTTTAAAATCTCCGAATTTTTTTTGACATACACCTAAGGTCTAGTTACTTCAAAACAAATACAAAGAATATAGAAAAAACAAAACCACATTTTAAATCGACATAAACACAATTACAATTTTAAAATTTGACAGGAGAGATAACAACTTTACAAACATGTTCCGATTATTTTAATCTAATAAAAGATTATAATCGACTTATTTACAAACTGATTAAATAAATGGGGTTTATTATTCCAAAAGGACTGTCAGAGCTAATTAGCAGCATATCAATTAGCGGTATTACATTAAAAATAGTTATTAATGGCGTCCATATTAAAAATATTAGGAAAAAATCTTTCAGAATGTAGTCGAATGGCTGGCTGATTTGACGTCGTACTTGATCGTTTAAAACGTTTAATTTTTAAAAACTTAATTCATTATAAATTTCAAACTGTTCAAATATGCTGAGATCGTTACTACTTTACGTAATTACTTTACCAGATAAACTCAAATTTAGACTTAATCTGTACTAAATTTGATAAAAACAACAAATTAATCGAAAAAACTATATTTCAAAAGCTATTTAATTTTTTTAAGGTGGAAGCCATTAAAATCAGATTCGGCTAATTAACTTCAAAAGATCCTTTGAAAAAACAATTTCCTGTAATTAATTTATAATTGAACGATTTATAATATTAGCAATTTAAAGTGTTAATACGTCTCATCACACTGTAAAGCAAATTGTTCGTATTATATGTTGTTCCGTAATGAAAGTTGACAACTAATATTCCCATTATGATAAAATTTAACGTTTTCCGCCTTTCAATTTATTTTATTTGTTTGGGTTTTTTAATTATTTGTCATAAATACGTTTATAACCTAATGAAAATGTGTTTCCGATCTTCATTGGGTAATTTGACTATTAATGTTAAAATCATCACTAGATTATAAACGTAAATTTGTATCTCAAATAATATGATTTAATAAGTTTATTAAATACGGGCCATATTACGTTTGTAGTCTTTTAATTATTTTGAATAGTAAAATTTAATACATCAAAAATAAAATTACATTAATTGGTATTTTTACGATAATTTAAACTCACGAAGAAGTAATTGAAATAATGATAAAAAGAACAAACTTCTGTAGATGGTTTTTAAAAGAAGTGCACTGCAATGATGAAAAATCCCACAAAGTATTATTTCATTATACTTCTGAAGCTTTTAGTTCATGTCAGAAAAGATACTTTCGTTTTCTTTGACTAAAAATCTACTGGTCTTCAAGTACTGAGTACAATAGCTTCTTTCTTTTAATGAACGCAGTCTTTTTTCCCTGAGGGGGCCTCTTGCCTTTTGTCCGACCGCGGGACCAGCTAAAGACATCGTTAGTCTCTAACATGACAGCTGTAAACTCGTCTCCCGCGCCATCTTCTCGCTCACTCCTCTCTATATTCCCTTCCCTTCTTCTCATTCTTTTTCACTCTACTGTCGTCCAACTCTGTTATCCAACAATATAATATTTTATTTTTGCTTAAACTACATTATAGCTGCCACAACTTTACTAGAAAAGCTGATACATGGTTTTTATAAAAACATATCGACATAAAAATTGAACAAACTAATATCCTACTTTTCTTAACGAAATGTTTTATTTAGTTAACCAGTTTTATGATAATTTTGATACATGCATATTTATATATATATATATATATATATATATATATATATATATATATATATATATATATATATTTATTTATTCATTTATTTGTATCATCTGTATACATGGTACAAATAAAAGCAGATCTAAGAAAGTAGACCTTGAAAAGTAGAGTAATGTTTCAAAAAAGTGAATAATTCTGAATGTATACGATGAATGTGAAATATTTTATACCTAGAATTTTAGTTTAAATAAGTACTTGGGATATCTTAATAACGACAGAATATACGTCTTACTACTGCAAATTATTACTTAATCTGATAAGCTTATAATTATTGTAGTTGAGCCATGAAAAAATAACTGGATTGCACCGAAGAAGATACTAAGAGCGGATATATTCAGGTATTTTAAAATCAGCCCTAACAGTATTATCTTCTTGAATTATTTGCGCGAGAGATGGGCCTTCTTGAGTACAACATATCTTAATCTGAGGCACACTTTAAAAAAATATTTATATTTTGTCGAGAGAAAAGTATTTTGATTATTTGTATTTCTCCGTGGTGGTATGGTACCTTTTACAGGGTTCCAGGTTCGAGTAAGGCATGACAATTTCCCACATTTCAAAATTCATTATCATCCGCCATAGTAATTATTATTGGACGTCAGCCTCTTATTACTGTTATAATTAAATGAATAATCAATCATAGAGACTCGTAACTAATTTAATTACCATATACAATTTTTCCTGATGGAATTTTTTTTATATATTATATATGTCAGTATATAATGTAATCCTTTTTTAACTCCCCATCCTCATTTTTCTCGATATTGAACATTTTTCTTCATTATTTTAGTAATCTCCTTTTTCTCTGTAACTATTGGTATTCCAAATATTTAATTTTTTTTTTCTGCTTATCTTTCTATTTGGTCATTAATGATGCTCTACTCTTGACAGAAGTACGCAACAGTGAGAATTTTACTCAAAAAAAGATGAGTTACGCTAATCTATGTCGTAAATGTTTGGTTTATTATGATTGAGGCTGTAATACTAATTCAATAGGATAAAGCAAGGCAGTACAAAAAACACTTATGAAAAGTAAAAAAAAAAAAATCAATATGAATTTCGTTAATTATTTATGAAAATAAGGAAATATATTTGAATTAAATTTAAGAGGGCGTGGAAAATAGACAGTACGAGGGAAAAGACTGGAAAGTAGGGTCAAGAAAAAACCGTTGATTTTTTTTTTAATGGATAAAAGCCTCTTATGGAGTAATTACCTATTCAAAAGTATATAGTTACAAGCCACCCTAAAAACCCCTTAAGAACATCCTTTCTAACCCTGAATCTCATTTTACCAATTTTTAAAGTAGCCACCCCGAAAATTTATACTTAAAATAAAAACCCTGAACAAGTAAAACTAATAAATTCTGTTAAACGTTTAAAGGGGGAAGTTTTTAGATAACATCCCTTTCTTAAGTATTACAATTTTCTTTTCCCTTTTTACGACCCTCTTAACAATGTAACAAAATTACGTTTAATATACACAACATACATTATACATTAAACACAAAACTGGAGGTTTATTGTTTTATTACTTTGCATAAAACAATATCCCGATTTATGGAACGTAAACAACCCTCTTTATATTCATAATTGAATTATTATTACGTTTTTATAAAACAAACATGTTATGAATGTTATTCATTAACAAAAAAACTATTATTGTTGAAAGAATATCCAGCATAAAAATACAACCACATTTACATAAACATACATTTTTCCTGGATTACCCTTAAATAATTTAATAATTTAGTTTATGTATTACATTTTTGTTAAAAAAATATTTTGATTGAATACAGAAAAATACTGACATTAATATATCTGAAAATAGCTGGTAGAAAAAGGTTACTGAAAAAATTGATAGGGTATAATATTAAGATATTATATAAAATATTGTTTAATGAATTAGTAAAAATAACGAAGAAAAAACCCATATGGAAAATTAATGGAAATCCAGACAGAGTATTTAATAACATTTAATAAGTGTCATACAAGTTTAACAGCCAGAATCAATGCTAGTGAATAATAAATAATAACTACTGCGGAAAATTTAACAATATTGTGTAGCAACTCACTTAGAAATTATTTCAACTTTTTAGTAGTAATAATTTTTATTAGTTTAATTAAAATCCGTTAATGTAGTCTAGGTTTACGGTCCTTGTTGTTGCTAGTAAATTAAAATCTTTAAAAGAGTGTAATTAAAAATACATGATATCTATTCAAGATTTTTCCAATTTGACGAGACCATATATATATATATAAATTATTTTTAAAAATATAAATGAATGTTTCAAACCTTTTGATATTAATCGATAAAAGCTTGTAAAAAATAACATTTAAAAGATAATTCTTATGCTTGTTTTTATTCCTGTAAAATATAACTTTTACCTACTTATACAAATATTAAATGAGTATTATGTATTTTTATTCAGTAATTTAATAAAACTTCATTGTCAATTTAATAATACGTTTATTATTATTTAAAATGATGATATTACAAATACAGACTATGAAGTATATATTTTTAAATATAAAACACAGAACAATTTTTTGTTGAGAATTTATTTATATATATATATATATCAACCTAAAATTATAAATAATTCGAGACTACTTTGAAATTTAGGGGGGGAAAGCTATTTTGAGAGTTATTTAGTAATCATGATGACAACGAAAAAGTTCGAATAATTATCGTAAAAAAATGCAAAAAAAATTTTCTACTTTAAATATGAAGATTTTATTTATTCATAAAAAGTAGTTTGATTGACGAAAAAAAAATTAAATTATAAAGTTTCATTTTTTCAGTCAGCCAAAACAAATTAATTATTTTATTTATCAAATCATTTAAAACACAATGAAAAACCCAATTGTAATTATTTTTAAACAAATCAAATACCAGGCAGAAAGATGAAAAAAATCTTCCAATTACTATGTAAATTAGGAATCTTTTAAATCTTAGTTTTAATTAAGTAACTGATAAGTCGGAAAAAAACTGGTACATATGTTTTTTATATACACACCCAGGAACTGGAATAAACGACAGCTAAATTTAGTACTTAAGTATACTCTAAGTGTACTCTTAAGTGTACTCTAAGTGTACTCTATTACCAAAGTATAAATTCAAATTTTAATATTTAAATCCTAATTATATACTAAAAAAACTGAATTGGTTAAACTAATTAAATTTCTCTTGATAATAAATATGCAATAGAATCATGAATCTCCAGGTACTTAATAAATTATGTCATTAATCAATTACTTTAATTTAATGACTATTTCAGCAATTAAAGTACTACAAATTTATTAGCAGAGTTTTTTTATCATATAATCTTTAAAATATAATAAAAAATTCCGCTTAATATGGAGAATTCTTCTTTTTCTTATCGTAAAACAAATCGCAATCTTCTAGAAAATTGTAGTTTTGTAAATACACGCCCGTGAGCAGTTCTATCTCATTTTTTTAAAGTAGGAAGGTAAATGTAACTTTTTTTTTTTAAGTTACAGTTGAATAATAGCTGCATTGGTATAAGAGGAGAAATGTTGAAATATGTATGCACACCTTTAGTGCAACATATACATCATATGCAAGTAAGGGAGATTTAAACGGAAAAATTCTTAAGTGTAATATTCAGAATTAAATACGCTTTATTATAAAAGTAAAAAAAAGGGTCGGGAACTTTTTATTAACCGAGTAATAACCGAAAGTAATCTCTGAAGAATAACTTTTCGCTGGAAAGTGTGGCTTGTCGTAAAATATTTGCATTATGCAAGAACAGGAGTAGGAGCTGCGGGGAATAGCCGGGAGATGAGACGGATGAAGTTTGAGGTGCAATTCTCAAAGGTGCTCACCATATTATTTTGAATGTAAAATAGGTTGAAAGCAGCGAGCCTGAGACAAGCGACCGACTCCGATAGGCGGGTTGTGACGTCACAGCAGGGAGACAAAGGGACCGTTAGAAATAATGACTGATTAAAATGCGACGGGGTGGGAACGAATGGAAAGAAGTGGGGCCTGAAGCTGCGAAAGAAATTTGCAAGTCCCTCGACGCTACGGGGGTGGCGCGGCGAAGACCCTCGGTATTCTTGGCACGAAAAGGTGATATTTCTTAAATCCGAAACGAAAACTTCTCTTCTACTATTACTACTACTACTCATTCTTCCTGTTATCGAGACCGTTCCGGCAACTATAAAAGGACTCCCCTGCCCGGACGACAGACCATCTCCCCTCGATGACTTTCAAATAAACTTATTCTTCGTTTCCCCACATATACTTAGAAAAGACACAGACGCATGCGAGAGAACCGTAAATTAATCTCCGATTAGAAAAAAATATTTCCCAAGCGCATTCAGCCAACAATAGGTCAAGTGTAGTTTATCCTCGTAACAGGTTGTTACATTAATTCATCATAGAAATTAAAATTCATTTTTTTTAATAATTTTTAAAAATTAATTAAAATTGCGACCTAATTATTATTATTGCAACTTTAAAAAATCTTAAAGAGTTTGTGTGTGTGTGTGTGTGTGTGTGTGTGTGTGTGTGTGTGTGTGTGTGTGTGTGTGTGTGTGTATGTATGCGCGTGTGTGTGTATGTATGTATGCGTGTGTGTGTGTGTGTGTAATTGAATTATTTTGAAAATATTCTCATTTTAGTTATGAAAAATAAAAGATACAAAATTTTATTTTAATCCAAAAAATTATTTCAAAACCTTTCCGACAACAGAGTAACACAGAAACCGCGATGTTATAATATGCATTTCCTGCATGTATATATATATATATATATATATATATATATATATAAGCCTAAAATGTATGTCACCTTCAATTTGTTCATTTACAGAATGAAAGGTCGGATAATTAGACAACTCATATTTTTGTATTTTCTAATTTCATTATTTTTGTATTTTCTTCATCCCTGCTAACAGTTGAACTTTTTGGAATTTATTTACCTATTATAATTTTGATGAAGGTTTGATTGAAATAAAATAATATGTTTATTGCGAATTTTAGAACGTTAATAAATAAGTAAATTTTAAAGCCTTTTTAATCCCGTAATACAACAAATAATATCTACTAGGTAAAATTGCAAGAACCTGGGATCTCTGGATGAAAGGCCGAGACGCTACCACTTCGCCACGGAGATCATGAAATGTTCATATTTTCAAATACACATCTTTACATAAATATAATTCAACCAGAAATAAAAATCTCTCTCTCTCTTTCTCTCTACATATACACACACGCACGCAAACACACACATACACATATACAAAGGTAAATGACCAAGCAATTATTAATGCATGGGAAACGTAATGAGCAGGAAAAGAAACTGTTTTAAAATTATATATAAATTAAAAAACCAGATAAATTTTTTATAATGTACAAAAAATATCACAATAAAGATAAAGTAAGAAACAGTTAATTGCCTTCATATAGTGTAATATAAGTACCAGACGGGAAATAAATTTTAAATAACGTAGGTGTTGTAAAGGGACTACCCATTATCAAGAAAATTTTGAAAGGTAAACCGATGTGAAAATTCATTAAGGATAAATAGAAATTCGTTTAGCATATAGTCATACAAAATGTAATAAATAAATAAATGATATTTATTTAAAATTAGAGAAACAATGTAAAGGGTTCTGTGTAAAGAATGGGAAATAATAGGCAAATGTTAAATACCAAATCTCAACAAAAAGTATAACTGGCCTCAAAAATTTGAAAAGATTTTTAATTTCGGCCACATCTTCATCCAACAGAATGAAAATTCTGTACTTTTATTGTAAGCCGACGACGCGATACCGCATAACGTGCTTCAGCAAAAAAAGTAATACACATTTACGAGGCTGTTATCAAAAGGACTTGCTACCGGAGCAACACCAGATGATGTGAGGTAACCGCCAAGAGTTAATTTAAGCGTTAAAGAGTAATAAAATTGATATATAAAAGAAAAGTGTACCAGATTTGAATTTATCTGGAAATCTCTTCATAATATTTTACTTTTAGAGAATAAGCTAGCTAAATCAAGAAAAATCTATCCACATGATCAGTAAATAATACAGTTTATTTAAATTATTAAATTTTAAAATTGTGCCTTAACATTTGTAAATATGAAAAATCTATCCAGATGATTAGTAAATAATAAAATTTATTTTAATTAATAAATTTTAAAATTGTGCATTAACGTTTGTAAATATTTTATTTACACAAGTCCGAAAAACACATTTAATCTTTAACGATGTTTTTAATTGTTTCCATATTTAATTCTGAAATAGATTAAATAACTGAAAGCAATTTTTGTTTTTAACGTTAATAATAAAAGAGCAGACAGATTAACTGTATAAAAATTAACGATAAAAAAATAATATAAATTCAAAAATTCAAATCATATCCCATTAAGTATTCACAGCATAAAATATTACACAAGAAGAAACTTGAAAAGACATTTATTCCACTGGTGGAATTTTCAGAAGATTTATTATGTTCCAAAGTGCACTTTTTAACAAGGCTCTCTTACACAGAAGAACTCTACACTGGAGTGCAACGTGATCTGCATCAAGTTTTCCGCTGTGAACAACGTATGCATTTGTAATAAATATATACATCCTGTTTTATTCAAAAGGTTTTTGTTTTCAATGAAATTAAAGTAGGAAAATGTTTAAAATGACAAGATTTAGTGTTTAAAGGTATTCAGATTAACAACATTGATATAAAGAAGTAACTGTAATCGGGCTTTAAGCTTTATGTGAGTTACGAAATAATTGAAAAGAATTCTATAAAATTGAAGAAAATGCAGTATACCGGTAAAGGCCTGCTGAGAAACGTGTATGTTGTTTTGATATAATTAAAAAAGAAATCAGGCCATTTAAATCCTCTATAAGACATTACATATTTCAATTCAGAACTATATTTAACAGATCGCGCACAGTAAACATTGTGTAGTGTAAGAGATTATGAAAAATTAACTTAGAATTTTACTTGAATTCATAAAAATTGTTTTATTAACTATTTACATTATAGAAACGAAAATAATAGACTAAATACACTTGCTATATGTTTTTAAAAAAAATAATAAGTGGAAAAATCGGGCAAGCAGTTCTTAATTACATTTTTTCAAGCGTGTTTTATTCTGAACAGAATAATTTCAGAATTATTTTTTACAGGTTCTATGAAAAAGCGTCATGGAGGTAGTTATCGCCCGGAAAAATACCCGGTTTACAAGAAAAAAATTACAGAAAAGATGAATACAAAAAGAAATACCCTACTAAGTTTTATGACAGAAAGAAGAAATTTAGAAATAAATTATGTGGTAAGTACATTCATGCACAGCAATGAACTTTTTTTAATTTATTATTTTTTTATCTTAGCAATACGACATAGGAAACTATGTCGTAAAATGCATTTTAGGAATTTAATTACATAACTTAATAGTACTACTTACTACATTAATCAAGAACATTGAACTCTTTCTAACTTAATGCATAAAATTACTATTAAATAACAAGTTCATATTTCGCTTCTAATAATATTTCCATTGGATGAAAGTAAGATAAATATTATTTTTTCATACAGATCATAGTATATAATAAATAAAATAAAAAAGATAAATTTAATTTTATTACAGGTACTTCACTAAGTACTATTTATAACAGTATATTCCTGTTTTTTATGCAGTTAACACAATATACTAATAATAAATAAGTCCACTTTTACAAACTGTTTGCTGTTTACTGTTTACAACTGTTTGCCCTTAATATTTGTTATTCAAATACTATAGACATATCCTTCTAGTGAGAAAAACTAGTGTAAATTAATTTTTATTGTTTAATTTACTTAATCTTTTAATGTAATAATTACTACATGAACAACAAAAAAATTCAATTGGTGAATTTTTTAATTGTAGAATGGCCGCAAGATTTCATATATAGTATAATTATTCTTACGAGTTATCTTACCATAACAAGGGATTTGTTCGAATAATTAACCGCTTCTATGTAATACCTCAGTAAGGTGTAATTACTCTATATATTAACTTTGCTGGTTCATATTTTGTAATAAATAAGCCATTGTCCTAGCTGAATATAAACATTTATTTACTTTTACAAAAGAGTAAGAAGAACGAGACAGTTTGTTTTTATAAATTAATAAGCAGAAAAAGAGAGTGGGTCTTAACAGGATAAAAGCTTCAGGTCGGGTTTACATTACTAGGACCTATCAGAAAAATATCCGTTTATAGTTTTCTTTATAACAATGGTAAAACAACAGGCTAGGCAGTATACCTGAAAAAATAAGATTTAATTTAGGAAAATGTTAATTTATTTAATTTTATAAATATATACACACAAAGAGGTTCTGAGGTAATTTTTGTGGGCAAAGCCGCGGCGGGTAGCTAGTATATATATATATACACATATATATTACAACTGATTTCAGAGCAGATGGGAAAAGTATGCCAACTCTTTAAGCACAAAATAATTATTTAATCAAATTTGTTTATCAGTTTATTTTATATTTCAAGTACCTGATTGTATCACCGATCAAACTAACAAAGAATTTTAATATTTAGATTTCATCAATTTTACTTTATAAATTTTTAATTGTGTATATTTAATTTTGTAAAAATTATTCCATAAGGTTAATCAAAATTAAATCATTTTAATTGTAAGCTACATTATGGTATAAAATCAGACGCTATAACACAATAGAAAAATGAGTAAACAATAAAGTGTGACAAGAAGAAAAGGGGAAGGAAACTCTAGGGTGAAATATTGACCGCAGCAAGTATTATTAGGTGGTGTGGGTAGTCGCTATAAATTCAGAGTAATCCCCTCTCTGTGGGGAAACTAATCCCTAATCAGGCCACAGATCCCTCCCAGACCACCACCACCTTGATCACACTTAATTTCTTAAGTACGCCCTAGCTACAGCGTAAATGTATGCTAATAAGACGTATTTCTAATTTAGGTTAAGATATTATAAACTTTATTAAATTATACCTAAACTTCTTGGCCGAAGTAGAATTATAAGCAATTTCCGGTGTAACACCGAAAGAATTTATTGCTTTAGTCGGGAAATAACCGTGAAATATTCTCTTCTTTGCTTTTAACAGAACTGTAGAGAGCGATAAAATTTCGAGGAACAAATGAATTAAAAATTTTACATAGAGATAATACATTTTTTTAAATATCTCTGCCGTTATATTTTGTAATGGAGGGGAAATTATTACAACGGAATAAAAAATAATCCTTCCCGATTTTATTTCTCAAATTTTGAAATCCGCTAACTGAAACACGCTAAGAAATTCGATTAAAAAAAATGTATAGAATCTACAACTATGTACCATCTATACAGATACCATAGAATTTGTATACCGATATATAACTTTAAGAATGTTTAATCTTAACATTGAATCTGTATTTCTCTTTGTTTTTGGAGTGTGTATGCAAACATAGGTATAAGAGGAGCTATGATGATGCGTGTTAGTGTTTAAGTTATCAAATATAAAACCAATGACAAAAAGTTTTTAAACAAATATTTTTGTAAAAGCGATTCCAGCAATAAAAATTTTAGGAATGTTTATCTCTTTTTACCATGTTAATGTTAGCCATTTTGTTTAATATTCACTTTAATAATGTTTATCTAATTAGCATAAATTTTCAATCTTTACTACAAGGATTAAAAATCCTAAAACCAACAAAAAGTAATTATTAATTCTGTGAAATAGGTCATATTCCCAAAATTAGCAGTTCTATATCATTTCCTCGGTTTTCTATGTTTTCATCTAAGGTCTCTTAATTTTTTTTCATTTTTTTTGTTTTTTAATTGTAATTGATGGAATACTAGAGGGAGAGTAGACTTTAACTTTATCGAAAGATTATAGTAAAAAAAATATTAAGTAACTTTCCCTGAAAATATTTTCATTTTAATGTTCTTAATTTCATGTAGGCCTAATGACACCGTCTTCCCAAATCGGCTGATTTCGAAGTCTAGAGTTCCAGCATTCAAGTCCTAGTAAAGTCAATTATTTTTACACGGATTTGAATACTAGATCATGGATACCGGTGTTCTTTGCTGGTTGGGTTTCAATTAACCACACATCTCAGGAATGTTTGAACTGAGACTGTACAAAACTACACTTCATTTACACTCATACATATCATTCTCATTCATCCTCTTAAATATTATCTGAACGGTAGTTACCGGAGGCTAAAACAGGAAAAAGAAGGCCTAATGAGACGTCACGGTGAAATAATTTAACTCGAGGAGAGTTTAAATAAATATTTTACTGTATTAATATATCAATCTGAAAAAATTCTATTACTTTTCTTTAAATAAAAAACAAAAATAAAATAAAACCCTTCAACAAAAAAAAAGTTTGCATTTAAATTACGGGTGGGTTTAATTTAAACTTTATATAAATACCAGAAATATTCACCAACATCAATCCCAGAAAAAAGTAGATTCCAGTTGTAAAAAAAAAAAAAACTGAAGAGATCTCGTTACTCTTCAGGTTTGGAAAATATGAAAAGTAAGAAGCATCAATCAAACAACGAGTAAGGTGGATCGGTAATCTAAAATAACATATTTAACAGTAAGAGAACTGAATTTACATTGCTCTAGTAATCGGATACTGCATAATAAGTATCTTGTCTTTTCCAATAAAATTAGAACATATTATTGGACTGTTAGAGCTATAGCTTATCGGAGCTTTAGTTCTGATATGGATCTGTCTAAAGTGAGCTTGTTTAGCTCGATTCATTTGTCTTTTGGATATGTATAAGAAAAATCTGAAAGAGTTTAATAAACGTCACAAAGGTATTATCCGCTTTAAATGAACTTCCTGTTATCTCGACAACGAAAAATCCGGTTTTAATGAATTAAAAACAAAAACTAAAATATTTTCTTCTGTATTTTTCTACAACCACCTAACAACTTCACATCGTTATATTGTTTCGTAACAAGCGGCACATTGAGCTTTTCTTTACTATATCTGTCCCACACTCTTCTAAAGGCCTGATGTTTTAGAAAGGTATAAGAGGCACCAGTTAGAGTAGCTTTCTTTGAGGTACCGATATTCATCAAAATTTTCGTGGTGATAATTACCAGCTAAAAAGTTATTGCAAGAAATATAATGATGTAAAACAAATACTTTTGGCCAGTCCGGTGGTCCCAATTCTTTTACCGAACAATATTAAAAACATACAAATATATTTTATATTTTTATATTTACGTATTTACATAAAATATATACATTTTTTATTTTAATTTAATTTTTTAGCAATTTTTTCTATTGGTGTTTTGCGAAGCAGTTGATTTTGGTAGATAAATTTTGAGTGATGAAAAATATAATCGAACCCAGGAACTTTAATATATCAGCAGACTGCTCCATCCACTTACGTGAAAATTTTATTGGTAGTAATAAACGAAATTGGAGGTCTGAAGAAATGGTTGAACTGTAATGTAAGAAAAAATAACAGAAAGACAAATAGTGAGGGGGAAGAAAAAGAGAAAGAGATGGTTTCTCACACACACACTCTCTCTCTGTGCGCGCGCGTGCGCGAAAGAAAGAGAGAGAATGTACTTAGCTTAATTGTTTGTTCCTCCAGTTAAGATAGAAAATGTACAAATGTCGAGTACACATCTTACAACTACTTCAGGACAAGATTTATTGGCAAGGAGGTCCGGTCTGGGATGGTAAAAGTGAGTAGCTACCTCGCTTTTCCTTGTCCCCTATACCACACCAACTATGTAAAGGCAACATTTAACCTCTCTTCAACCCATACACCTTCATTAAACTTGGAAGAACAGCAGGTAAAATGGCAGTCTCCTTATACTTCGAATACAAATAAATGTTGCGCGAGAGAAATAGTTTAATTTTCAGAATTAGTTAAAGGCTTTCAGTCCATTGTCACTGTGCCAAGGTTCATTCTTTGTTAATTGTACTTTTACCGAACTAACAATCTCTTTATTTAATGTTAAGCAGGAAGAAGAACTTAAAAGCTGGATAAAGTTATTTGATTATGAAGTAAATTTAGAAATATTAGTTTTATTTTTACCTCCTACATAATAAAATACTCTTTTACAATTATTGACATAAAAAGAAAATGTAAAAACAAAAATAAAATAATTATTAAATCATACTAAGTTAAAAATAAAAGATACGAAATTCGTAAAATTTAACTCTAACGTAAGTATAAAATCCCATTAGCTAGAAAAAAATAATGACCTGCTTTACTGAAGTTAATGAAAACTTTACAAATTAGATTTCTTAAAAAAAGACATTGTTTTTTAAATGCATAATAACAGGAAACTGCAGCTTTTATATTCAAAACATATCTTATTTAAAATCTAGTGTAAAATGTTATTTTTAGTTTTTACAACCTCATCTTGAAGTTCAATGCGAAAGTTTGTCTGTTTGTAACAGCATCAGGCGAGAAACAACCGACCGATTAGTTTCAAATTTTCAGGATACAATTGTGATATCCCAGGGGATATGGTTTTTTGAAGCAATAGAACGAGGACCTGGCCCCCTTGGAGGTGAAATTGTGAATTAAAAATATCCGTTAATAAAAAATTAATCCTTTTATTCCTTTATGTTTCTGTCACCATGGTAACAGAGATGTAATGAATTTTTTTTTGTGGCGAAAATCATCGCCTGGGTCAAAAATTAACAAATAAAACCCCTCCTCAATATTAAAATAAGGTTAAAACTAAAATTGTAATAAAATTAAAAATAGAAATTAAAACTACATTCTTATCATTTCCTAGGATGCGACAAATGTCCCTCGGTAATTTAAATTTGCGACGTAGGGTCGCATTACATACGCAGTCCACAAGGATGTGGCGGACAGTCAAGCGGCAGCTGCATCGTACGCATATTGGCGAGTTTTCTGCTGACATCAGGCATCCGTAAGTAGTTCACTACCAGGATCACTTCCTCCAGGTGAATTTTTGTGCATGAAGAGTCCCATGGTAACACCGTATCTTTGTAGGAGTTTATTATCCACTGTAGCAGTCCAGTCATCTTATCACCTTTTTCGAAGTGTATGTTTAATGGAATTAATGTAACTGGAGTGGTGAAAGACGGTTGCCTACATGCATCTTAGCAGCGGAATTTTCACATTCGTTATCCAGGATTCCCACATGACTAGAGATCCAGCAGAAATTACAGAAATTCACTTGTTTCTTGTGACTATTGAACTCAGGGATAGTATTATGAATTTTGGTGACGGTAAAGTGTCTAAAACACAGATCTTCTAAAGCTTGGAGTGTACTACATGAATCGCTTCAGAAAAGGATGTGACGATGCTTTGACTTAATGATATTCATAGCCATATTGATGGCGTATAGTTTGGCAATGAAGACGCTTGTAATAATACCAGGTACACCAAACAAGTAGGTGCTGTCATTTACAACAGGTATAGGTTGGGAAAGGTGTGTAAAAATTTAAAGGTACATTAAATGCGGGGTGCACAAATTGGTGCTGTATTACGTGAGTGGTTTTCATAGCGTTGGAAATGATGGTTTGCGAGGACTACTATAAGAACCGGGTGATTTGGTTATAATGAAGTAGAATAATATTCGCCCTACTACAGTTAATACTAATCTTTAATAATTTAATTTTTTCCAAGTATTTGTTTAGTCAGTATACTTCCTTCTTCGTAGTTTCATCTTTTTTCTTTTCTCGTACATAAGGCCCCCTTTCATTATCTATTTTTCTTAGTGCAGTTTTTTCAATCTTTTTCATTATTTTCTCTAAGAAGAGATCGAATGTAGGACTCACTAGAATCATTAAGGGCCGCTAAGGTAGACAGTTTTCACGAACAAGAAACCAAAGAAAACAGAGATCAGCGCCTGGAGGTTGAACTAGCATGTAAATGTGAAAGTTTATCACAACCAGGAGGTTAACCAACGCGTCAGGGGTCCAGGGGACACCTGATATATATATATTGTGGAACATAACGTTTATAAATACATATGAAATGCTTTTCCTTTATTTGTGAAATCGTAGAAGAGAAAAGCATTTATATTTTTTGTTGATGACTAATTCACCGTTCGAGTGTGGGAATATGGAGGGGAAATTTTCTAGGTAATGCTAAGGCTGAGGGGAATTTGAACGCAGAATCTACCAGATGAAAGGTTGAGACGTTAATACTTAATGGGGAAGTTTCTATAACTTTTGGTGGTTATTAAAATTATAATATTGAAGTATCTGAAATCAGTTTTCCAACATGGCGTATATTTTAAAATGTAGCTAAAGTATCTTATTTATTTTATCTAAAAATGTGATATAAAGTAAAGATTACAATTAAAAAACAGTTCGTGCCGAAATGTTAATATTATATTAAAAAAAAAACTTTAAAAATCTTTTAAAACGTGCGATAATGACATGATGAAAA
Source organism: Lycorma delicatula (assembly GCF_047948215.1). Classification (NCBI taxonomy): domain Eukaryota; kingdom Metazoa; phylum Arthropoda; class Insecta; order Hemiptera; family Fulgoridae; genus Lycorma; species Lycorma delicatula. The sequence goes on along the minus strand of NC_134456.1, from coordinate 69,072,755 downwards.
TAAAATAACGCAGCTTTTAATGTACAAAAAATCAAGTATTTCAGTGGTTTTGCTTTCAAAAGACATTTCTACTAATTTATTAAAAAATAAATAATTCCAAGCAATAAATATAATGATAAAATATTACAATGCATGCAGCAAAACACATGTATTAATCTTTCTCATATAATATTAAAATTTTTATCAAAAGAATTCAAAGTTAATTTCATTTTATTTGAATAATTTCAATTATGTAATATTGTTAATTATCCTCGCTAATAAACAATTTTTACAGTTTTTCATTATATGAAAAAAATTAATATGTACACATTTTTTGTATCAGATTTTTATAAAGGCCGCGAGGATTATTTTATTTCATAAAAAGAGTGGCGTGATTATTTTTAGGGATGTAAAATTTTTTTTTATTTCTGTGATTTAATTTTTTAAACGAGTTAATTCTAATTTAAATCGTTCGTTATATTATTACAGTTATTTAAAATTTTTGAAAGCATTTTCTAAATAAATGAATCTTTTGAAATGCAGATTTATTAATTCTTGTCAACGATGACCTCATTGTGAACGTGGGTTAACAATGAGTTAGTTACTAATACCCATTCTGGAATAAAACTCATTAACCTCCTTTCTGTATGGAATTTACTAGTACTCTCCTGTTGTTTTATCTTACTAATATATTTGAACCTACAATATTAGAAATTAATTTAATGCTATTCTATGTTTAAATTGCTAACCTTTTTCTATGCAATCTTTTCGTGTTTTTCCACGTCTTTACTATTTTAATTATAATGTTGGAAGTATAAACGCGTTTATTGTCAGTACTTAAAGAAAGATGTATTTAATTATCTTTTTGAATTTATACTATTGTATTTCTTTTGTGCATCACAGGAATGAAGGAATTTAAGATCGAAACAATAATTACTACCGCCAAAATGTTATTAATTAAATTTTTGTATAAGTTACTTCGAGATTGAAGGTCGGTTTAAGCTTAAATTAATATACTAATCAATTATAACACGTATAGTTAAAAACACATATTTTTTGTAAAATTAATAAAAAAATAATTAACTAAAATCTAACCAAAAGCTGTTTTTAGTTCATATTTACTTACCCTGCATGGGATTCGTGCCGTTCCACCAAGTTACAGAAGGTATTGGCTTACCACCACCAGATTCACATCTAAGAATAATCTCATCTCCTTCAACTAGCGGTCCGATCAAGGAAGAATTGTTAACTTCTGTTCCATCATCTCTTGTTAACCTCACGTATTCTGGTTTAACTGAAACAAGATAGTAGAGAAAATAAAAAAATAATCAATATCAGAATACAAATTACGTTATGTAACTAAAAGGTAACAAATTTTAAGATAATTAAAATGTAAATATATAAAATTCTTATGAATAGAACCTGTTAATTAAACAAATAGCATGAAGAAAACATAATATTTGCAAAAGGGGCTTCTAATTTTGAAAAAAATTAAACTCTAAGTTATGAATATCATCAAGTAGGGGAAAATCTTAGAAATGATAATGCTGAATTTTCTGATAAAATTATTTTATGTAAAATTAAATTGTTTTATTTTCAATAGTTTTTGATGAACTGAAAATCATAAATATATTTTTATTTTAATCCCGATTTATACAACACCTATCAACCTATTTATATAACCTATTATTAAATGAGTACCAAATAAAAAATAAATGTATTAAATTCTCAAGCTACCAAACTAAATGGAACATATTTTACCTTTTATAGAAAAATCAGAATGATTTAAAACGGCATCCATGTCGCCACCTAACACAATCAAAACATAGTTTTACGTATAAACTGACAAATAATTACATAGATTAATGTAATATCACTAATTTAAATTAAAATTTTATTAAAAAAATTTCAGTGAAAGCAGCTTCGCGTTTTTACTATACGGATACATTTTTAGCCAGAAAAATTCTACCGATAAATAATTCATATAAAAAATTATTAGTTACAATAGAAATAATAAAGAGTAGCGAAAAATTTCATGGATAAATAGTTATGATCCTTGATAATCGAAGTGATTAGTGTTTCAAGGTAATTAATTAATTATTTAGCAAAATATCTCTCACATTATCGTTTTCATCCCAGCACAATAGTTAGGTTAGGTAACAATTTTTACAAATGTCAAATTCTTACTTATATTCAGAAAGATGCAGAAATTCTCGATTGTCAAAGTAAATATCAACATAATTGTTAACATATAAAATAATATTAAAACAGGCATTGTAAATAGTAATATATGCTATTACATAACTATTATGCAAGGATGAAAACGATAATGTGAGAAATGTGTTGCCAAAAAGTTAATTAATTGCCGTGACAACTTCACTTAATATTATCGGGTATTATTGTTGGGTTTTCGATCACATCACTATTATTATTATTCAAGTAAGAATAAGTTTATCCACCAAAATAATTGTAAAATCACTAAAAATAATTCTATTGAATATATCAGAACTAGATTTAAAAGAAAAAAATTGGACTAGGAACTGAGGCAATAAATAAATGAAACAATTACACTAAGAAAGAAAATGGAAATGCAGTTACAAAACCAAAAGCATACACATAATGTGATGAAAAATTATACAAATTGAAATAAGAATGATACAGATTAAAATCCATATTTATATACTTTCTTTAGTGTTAAGTACATAAGATTTCAGTCTTGAAATTGAGGAAATAAAAAAATGAAATTGTCATTTTTTGATTGATACCAATAATTTTTCCTATTTATCCAACTACACAAGTGGAAGGTTGTTTTAGTTATAGTGATTAAAAATGAACAATAAAACTCTATACTATTATCAGAAAAACGTAACTTCGTTATTTAATTATTTTTTATTAATAAGTGTCGGTATAATATAAATCAGCAACAGCATTCGAATTCAACATGGATAATTCTATAATTGTACGTTGTATTAAAATAAATGATTTTAAAACGTTTCTAATAAAATAAATGGGAAATTAAAAAGAAAAGAATGATGTCATTACAATTCACAACACAACGGACGCAGAACAGAACAAAACAGAACAAAAAACTCCACACGACTCTTTTAATGAAAAATTGTATAGTATTTTAATTTTTTATGACAGCAACATGATATTAATATTAACTGACATGTAAAGTTTACGTAAAGTTTCATGTCATGTAATAATGAACATTTGACCTACTTCACCTTTTTTAATTTATTATCCTATAACTAACTCGATCGAATTAAAAATTGATTAATTGATCAAATAAGTTGCTATAGGTAAAATATGATAGAAAACCGTTTTATGATAAATATCAATTTAAACAAAATTATAGCACTACTGGATCTTCATTATCTATTTACTGCTAAGAATTGTATATACAAAATAAACGGCTTTTACACTTATCTGTTTTTATCACTTGATTTAAATGTATTTTAATGCCGCTAGTACGATTAAATTTATAATTGAATAATCATTTCTCGAAATCGATTCAATTTTTAAGTAAACTTTTTAAAACCCGAAGTCAATAAGTTAATGTAGTTTGCAATATTACGGAGTTTTTATGTAATCGAGATATTTAGTTAATTTGCTAACTATTAAACTTACCTACAATCTACCAAAAATCTACTGTTAAATAAACACTAGTACAGCTATTATGCGATTTTGTCCTTACTCGTTTTTAGGATGTGAATTAAAAAGTTACGGAGGTAACGTTATTAACAGAATTACACTGCAATTGATTAGCTAACACGCAAGGAACGGAAGTTTATCAATAAATTAAACATAAGTTGTATTAGCGGCATGCTTTTAACAGCAAGATAACAAGTAAAGTAGTTTTAAAAATAGTGCCTTACAAACGACCGATTTTAGTAATTTCCTCATGAGAATTTTTTAAACACTTCTTGAAGATTTTTTATAACTACATGAGTATTAGCATTGTTTATCTATTTATTTAATTTTATAAAAGCTAATATGCATTTATTTAAAACATTTCTTAATAATACTGAAATTAACATGCACTACAGTTCAAAATTTTAGGATTCTAACATAAACAGAATACGTTTTTATCTATAGATTAAAAAACAGGTTTTTATAAAAACAACGACAAAAGAAAAAAAAAGAAATACAGTATTATACTGTTGATTTCTAACGCGTAATAAATAGTAATATAGTTGTTTAAAAATTTAATACTAAAAGAAAAATCATAAAACAATTCAAATAAAAGTATTTTAATTAATATATTAATTAATTATTTATTCAAATAAAACGATTCAAATATGTAATCACATTAAATAAATAACAATAACCATAAATAAAACTCAACCATAAAACAGAAAATAGAAATGGTTTGTAGCGATGTAATATATATTGTTCAAAGATAAATACCAAATCGTTTCAAAAATTAGTGTCACTAATATAAAACAAAACCGGATTTTAATAACCAAGATACAAACAAAATAAGTATTAATAGATAGCCCCTCTAATAGTATTGTTCGATTCAAAAAGGCCCAACGATTACATAGACCGTGATCAAACAACGATTAACTGGTTATTAATTTGCAGGGTAGAAAACGTTTCATTTAATTATATAGAGGCTAATAAGTAAAGAGGGAGTCATTGGAATGCAGCAAATCCTTTTGTTTCAATTAATTCAAACGGACAGCGACAGATAATTTGCACTTTCGAGTCCAGAGTATAGAGGATACTCCAAGTGTAAATCCTAATGAACTATTTTATAAATTATATACAAAAAACCCTATAGTAATATTATTTTACTGGGCATAAAGTACAACTACTAAGTAGTATTATAATGAAAAACACAATTTTTTTTTGTTTTCTTTTTTCATTTTTTAAAAATTTTATTATAAAATCAGCATGTTTCTGTAACTACACATTATACGAAAACATTATATCGGTAAGAATATTGATCTTGGTTTAATGTCTGATACAGTACTGAAAAAAATCCAAATATTGATAAAAAAAATTCACATGCAAACTGCACTATAAAAAAAAAAAAAAAAAAACAAGAAAATTTGTTAAACAATAATAATTATTGTTCTGGTTAAATTAACAAACCATTTCCTACTATTCATTCACTGTGAATAATTTTTAAAACTTTTTTAAGTAGTATGTGTTATTTCCAAATTTTCTTAAAAGCTAGTGTAATGCATAACATAAAGATTAGTACAATGCCTGAAGACTTGAATTCAAATTCTATGATGAAATGTTATCGTTCTGCCTTTATCCAGAAGAGTCAAGAGTTAGAATTCCAATCGAACATGATACTGTTTCACACAATAAAAATTCATATCTCATCAATCACAAAAAATTTAATTACTACAATTGAGCCTGTTTTTTCTGGGTAACTAAATAAATCCCAGTAAATATAAAAGAATAAATAACTACAGGATGAACCAGTTATAAAACAAACAATCTTACTCGTATTACGAGTATTATTATTTGTATTTATATTATATGTTCTCTCAATTACTAATAAATTTCTAACAAAATTATTATCTCTATTGTCTACATACGCGTAATTAATATAATTTATTTCTCTCGTGTTTTGGCGGTTTTATGGGATACTTTTTTTCAATTTAAAAAAAATAGTTTTTCCATCATTTACAAAATTACTCGATTAACAAAAATTGATATTTATATATTTTAGTAAACCAATTTGATAGCTTACAGTTATTGCATAATGATTAAACAATTTTAACCTTGGCGGTCACTTTAGGTGAACCCGTCGGCCGATCGCGGCCATTGATGTACTTTTGTAATCCTCTAACGATGTTTAATTCCAATCCGAAATCAAAATCCGAGGCAAGAAGTGTTCACACAAATACACACATACATATTAAATTCTACGAATATAACGAATTGTTCGTTGTTGAAAATAATTATTTTCTTGGTGTCAGCATTGATGAAGAACAGTAGTAATGAATAATTCTACAATCTATAACTAAAGGATTGAGAAAATTTGAGTTCTTAATTAAGTACTCAATTATGTCTTAATTTAATTTTGTTTTGTTTCGGTGGATGACTAATAATTTTTATTACATGATTGTAAAGAAAAACTGAGTGTTTATTGTATTAGTGCTAAAGAATTTAGGGAGGCAGTGTAAGCAAGTACAATGTTCATTTATCGGAAGTGCTAGCCCAAAAATGTAACTGTAAGTGTAAATGAAGAATAATATGTTCCAGTAACGTTATAAAAATAACCGCTCACATGCTTGTTTATTTCGAAATTGTGTAAAAAATTTGAAATTAGACACCGATCTGCTGACGTTAAAATCAGATTCCCAAAAGATGAATTGCTGTGAAAGAGAATGGAGAAGTACATTATGACTATAGACATAAAAAATTGCGTAACCTAGATTTTGTGTTAAATGTAGACTTAAAATTTTCATATGCATTTCACTGTTTTGCAGATCAATAGCAATGATCTATTTCCGCATTTTTCATTAGATTTCATAATATTAAATTTAATTGTACAATAATTTTTAATTGATTACTTCAGAGATAAAAAACGCGTAGTATAACCTCTACAAAGCAACGTCTAGTTCACATATCTTTACTGTTAAAGCAACGAAAATTTATAGAAAAGCGAGCGTCTATAAAACAAACTAACATCGTTCTCTACATTTATTAACGCAGCATACTTTGTATAAGTTACTTATAATACTATACAACTAAATATAATGAAAACTAATCCCCTTTATTAAACTGTAAGCTGTAATTAATTATAGTAAACTAGTGAATATATTACAAGTAAAATATGCTCAAGTTTAAAAAAAAAAAGTGAAAAATTCAGTTTTAACTCTAACATAAAACAGAATTTTGCACTTTGCAACAAATGAATGAGATATTCTAATTAAAATAATAGAAAATAACATCTTGTTAAATAAAAAAAAAAATCTTGGTTCGAAATCAGTACAGTAATAAACTTGGTAAGAATAAATATTTTTAAACATACGAGTACGCACGCACACAAACGCAAGAAAGGTGACATTTTTTAGGATGATTCATTAGTGATTATTTTAATAAGGAGATAGTTTAATAAAACATTACGATAATGCGACTGGCAACAAGAATATAATGAATTATAGTTTTTAATACAAAAAAAATCTGTAAATTGATAATTCACTGATTTATGGCTACTTCACATTTATTCTAAAATTAGTTACACTTAAAATAATTTTAATAAAAGTATGTCATATGAAAATGTTAATTTATAAGCCCTTCACTTATATTTATGATTAAATATTTTTTTAATCGATATTAAATTTCAGTTTTATATAAAATAAAAACTTTAACCCGTGTACAGTATCGACTGATATTAGTTAATTTTTCACCGGTCGACATTTTAAAACACAATTCATGAAATATTTTTAAAAGAGGAAGATAGAAACGCCTTGATTGGTCGAACGCAGAGTCAGAAGATAAATTACCCGGGCGCGGTGCTCATCTGTCAAAAAACTGCATCGTTCCGGAAATATATGGCGACATAGCAAGCCAGGGGAATCGAGGACGCTCTGTAGACTGGCTCGATGCGTGCCAACAAACCACTGAAACCAAATAGGTTTCACATGTTTCTGAATGTTAGACTATTTCTATCGTCACGACTATTGCGATATTGTACACACTGCGGTTGTCAATATTCAAAATTTCATTTATTAAAAACTGTTTTTAACTGAAGCAAAATTTATGAACAAATGTCGAATGACAGAGTGTGAAGGAGAAAATCAATAATTTATATCTATTTGGACGTAACTGAAGTAAATCAGTACAATAAGTTTAAGTTAATAAAGTTTATATAAGAAAACTTACAATTTTTACATAAATCTTCACATTAATGTATATAGAATAGGAAAAAAAGGTTTAATAAATAAAATAGAAATAAGATTTATAATACTGTAGAAATAAATGAAAAATAAAATAAAAGTAAATAAAGAGTAGTAATAACAGCTTAAATAATATTTTTAAAATTACTATACATCAACTTCAAATACAAAACTACGAAAACACTGAGAGAGACAGCGGAATGGACTCCTATACAAAAAAAAATAAAATTAAATAAATCTTAGTCTTGGGAGATTATAAATAAATTATATATTACGGTATAAAAACATTGCGCTCTATGACAATAGTTAATCAGAGTATAATTTTTTGTCTTCACCTTTTCTGCAATCTTAATAAATTAAGTAGGATTTTAAAAAGAAATGAATCATGTCTTAATCATTCCACATATCATGTCACATATCTTAATGTTTCTTAATCTGTTACGTAATCGCTACCAACAGTTTATGCTATGGCTATTTTTATAATTATAATTTCATATGATATACTTTTATGAAAAACCAATTAGATCACAACATTTTATCTATGTTGAGTATTGATTACTTTTCTTACCTTTATTCTTTTATTATAATGTTGACGCGTTTTGGAATAACTCCATTATCAAAACTTATTGAACTGGTACTTGGTAGTACCAGTACAATTTTGCAGACAAAATGATACATAGACAAAATGATACAAACTGGTACTTGGTAGTACCAGTACAATAAGTTCAATAAATGCGTCAATAAATAACAAAAGAATGAAGCTAAGAAAGGTAAACAATACTCAAAATAGAAATCGTAGTGTTCTTAACAAAAAAAATGTAATAATTATTTTCTTAATAACAACAATTATAAATTTTACTTTAAAAATCTTTTACAATTAACTTTTACCATCCTTACAATTTACATTAAAAACTTTAAATCATTAAATTTATAAAATATAGGGCGTTAAATTAAATTACTTACATCAGCTACACTTTTTTCCAAAAAAAAAGCTTATTTTATGATTAAAAGGTGCAATCTTACATTCAGTATATGGATATGAACACGTTTCAATACGTGAAACGAAATTCATGTAACTTTAATCGCTCATTGCAAGTTTTATTTGTTAAAAGAAATTTTCACCATTTTTCCGTATTCCTGACTCTTATTTTACAACAGAGAGCAAGTTACCACGGTATGAAAAAAATACACGAGCAAATTTTTCATTTTACAAATCTATACGATTTGTAGTCTCTTAAATCCAAAATACAAAAGTAATACATGAAATACAACAGTACGGGTAGTATAGCAATACAAGAGAAGAAAAACATTGGATAACTGATGTTTCCAGACCAAAGGTATATACAATAAAAAAAAAACTCTCAAAAAGAACTAAACTCTGATATTACGCCACAGTGATGAGACCAGTGGTCTTTCTACTTTACACCTTACCCACCTGGAACTATTAAAGGAAATAGAGAGAAGAATACTGAGAACAATTCTACACTCCAGAAAACTACAGAAGGTTACAGACTGAAATCCAGCTAAGAACTGTATGAAGAAATATAAGATATCAAAAAATCGATAAAAAGAAGAAGAAAAAAATTCGTGGGCTGCGTTTCAAATTGGACGAAAAGGGACTAAATAAACAAGTATTCGTTAAACTCTGTGAAGATAAGAGCAACCATGAGTACTTACAACAAATAAAGAACAAATTACAGAACCTAGAGATCCAAGGACGATAAATGAAAAAAAAGAAGCTATTCAGATTAAAAAAAAACCCGAAGTTCAGTTTGAAAGTGAGGAAGGAAAAGAATCACCCCAAAGTGAAATGGTCGGAAGAGAGAAAGACCAAATATGCGGAAAGAATGAGAGAATACTGGGATAAACGAAAAAGGAAACAGAAGAAATTATATTTGCGTGGGCCATAGTTGGCCTAACCGCAAAAGAAAATAATGCTGTGTGTGTGTGCGCGCGCGTGTATGTATGGATATGTATCATTGTTTCATATCCCAGGAAAGATTTTGACATCTTGCATTGGTTGTATACGTAGGAAATTCTTTTTATTGAAGTTTTAAAAACTGTTGAGGATGTAAGGAGGTATTGATTAAAGATCGTTTTATCTTGAAATAGACTATAATTAATATAAATTTATTATTGATAAAATTTGATTTATTAAAAAGCTTATTATTATTATTATAAGAAATCAACTTGAATAAAGTATCTCTAGAATTAAAAATGAATTTTTGACTGAAATACTCGTATATATATTTATTGAAAAACAGTTTTTAAAAAATTATATTAATTTCATTTATATATGTATTTACTTTGGCAACTACGAGCTGATGCTAAATTACAACTTCCTCCTTAAAGTCGATGAGAAATGAATTTTCGGGTCTGAGAAAATTGCCAAACTTGACCAGGATTCTAATTCAGAACTTCTGATGAAACGTAAAGACTTCACTGAGATACGGAGAATAGCAAATAGTTTTATTATTTTAAAATTTACAACTTGAAATATTATTTATAAGCTTTATCTAAATAAGGCACTATCCTGGTGATAACTGTTTTAAATCCTTACCTTCAGGAGATGAGATAAATGTAAAAATACAGGTAATCCTTGTTCTGATAATCCAAAATATTGTAATTTGAGGCGGTTGTAACTACGTCTTATAACATGTTAGAGGAAGTATAAAAATTTGCGTGAATCTTTGTTAAATTTTTAATAAATTAACGAATTAATCAAAAAATTTCAGTTTTATCACTTATCATTTTCTGTCTCTAGTTTAGGTTAAAGTCAGAAAACTTTAATAATTATATATTGTGTCGTAAAATACATATAACTGATAAAATAATAAAAATGTAATGTTAATGATTGCAACTCTGATACAACAATGTTTTATGAAAATCTATTTTCATCTTAAAGAGAATATTTATTAAATAAAACAGTTTTTATAAATTTAAAATACAAAAATATCCTGTAAACATAATTATGTTAATTTTCTAAGAACTGATAATAAACATTTCAATCAGATTTAGTAGTAGTATTGATAATTCCACTGAGTATACATAAAAATAGGTAGAAAGGTAATAATAATAAATGAAAGTATTACAATAAATACTGCATACACAGATATCGATAAATTTTACATCTGTTTAGATTCAAGAAAATAATAAAAAACAGATAAAAGGCAGAAATATAACTTTATGCAAAAGCAAGTGATAATACACTCGTATATTATTTTTCTAAGAAGAGAGTCGATCCAATATCTTAATGCTGTAATAATTCACAGGAAATTTCAAACATATTGCTTCTAGCTTCTAGCTTCTACGCTTTTTTGTTTGGATCGGATATGTAAAATATCCTTTACGCGAAATAAAATGAAAAAAAATTAATGATACATCATTTTTACGAACATAAAAACTGATGAAAATCGAAATTGAAAATTACGAATGTTAACACAGGTTTATATAAAGAAACCGACCGAAGAAAAATGTATTGTATATTCGTATTTTTGCAAATAATGTTTTACAGTTGTGAAAATAATTTTCAAATCTTCTCTTTTATATAGGAACCTAAACTAAAAATGATAATATTAAAAGAAAAAAAAACTTTGTCGAAATTCCAATCTTTTTTGTAACAGGATAGAACAAAAACTTTTTTACCATACAACCTTGTTTTATTTTGCAATTTTTGTTATTTTTTTTATCATCCATTTTTACATACTTTTGATAAATAATACATAAAAAAAATCATAAAAGCTACTTCAATTTTAAACCGAGCTAAAAACAGACTCTGCTCTGAAAATTTTAACTTCTATTAATTGATGCCACCTGAACTGTTATAAATCTGTCAATAAAAGTTAAAAAAAAAAATTAATAAATAAAGGTTAAGTATACAAAATGAAAGCTTATTCTGTTATTTTATTCAGAATTTATTTTAACAGAAGAAAAATGTTTAAAATTTCATAAAACACGGGCAACACGATGTTCGAGCATTTTTTTTTGTTTTTGCAATTTGTGGGATCTATAACTTTTAGGAAATAATTATGTAAAACGTGCAGTTGCTAAACGATAAAACATTAAAGTGTATTTTTACTGTAATCAAATCTCAAATCATTTCGATGAATAGTAGTCATCTTGTTAACACAGTAGAAAAACCAGATATTATGTATATCTAGAGATTAAATTTTTGACTTAAAAAGTCAGGTTTTGAGGATTTTTCAGTATTTTATCTTGCAGAAATCCTTATTTCATACAAATTGCATTAATTTAGCGCTAGTAACACGGAATATACTGTTGTTCTGCACAGTAATCTGGAACCAGATAAAACTAAAAAAAAAAATTAGATTATATTTCTCTTATCGTTAAGAATGTTGATTAATATTTGAAAGTAATAATGTAGTGAGAAACTTATAATGGTTTTTGTAGGAATATCAGCGTTACTTATTTATATAAATGAAATTTACGCTTCTATGAGACGCTAACAAATCAAAACAGTTACAAATACTAGAATCGACAGTAATGAGTATCGAAATAATGAAATAACAGATTTGAAGTACATAATCTTTTTCCAGGTTTACCCTATATGATTTACATGTGAATTCATATTTGTATACTTATACATAAATATTCAATTTTATTTAATATTCCCAATTTATACTTACGATTTCTATATGAAATTAATCGTACTTCCAAATTGTATGAAAAATAATTTTTTATATCAAAATATGAGGTAAACTAAAATAAAAATGAAATGATAAAATATTATTTTCAGTGTGTTAGATTTGATATGACAGACGGAGAAATACTGTGTGAACATTAAATAAAAAAAAAATGTAAGAGTTTCTAGCGAGGAAGCCACAGCAACTAGGAGAAGCTGTGAGAGATATTCGACACTTGGCTCGTCAGTAGAAATCACGTTCCGTAAACAAACGGCTGAGCTCAACCTTTCTATCACAAAAATTTCCCTCTTCTTCATGACGCTTTCCCTTGAAAAGAAGTTAAAATATGTCAACAAAATCCCTGCAAGGAAAATTATATTTGTCTACTCCTTGTAACACAAGTGTTCCAAAGATCAACGCTTAAATTTAAAAAAACCCGTACTCAACTATATAATACTGATCTTCAATCGATATCCTTTTTCTTAGAAAAAAAGAAAACTATTTGAAAAGTTAATTTATATTTTCATATTTCAAGTCTGAAAATTTTAATTAATACGAAAAAGATTGTGGAAATTTGTTATACTACTTCTTATTATACCAGTATAATATAATCAAGATGTATATGTTACTGAACAAAAGTGGAGTAACTAAGAGTTTACTTTTATGGAGATTCTATTTCGAAGAAGTAATATGTTCACAACATGTAGATGATGAGTTATTGTACGAAGAATGAAGAAATATTTATTTCTTGAAGAGTAGACATTATTTTTTTAATGAAAATTATAACTTTTCGATTTGAGATCATAAAAATAAAGTACGCTGTAAGTTTTCAACTTTTTCACGTCCAAAATATTAAATTATTTACTGAAAATATATAAAAAGAGTAATTAAGACAATTTTTCCCGTTAAAATAGAATATATTAATTAAAATTATTTATATTTTATTTAGATAAATGTACATTATAAGATGATTTTTTCAGCCCACGAATACAATTTCTCACTAGCATTAATGGACCCAAACAAGTAGCCGTAAATAACTTCATAGAAATAAGTCTCATTTTGCAAAAAAATAATTTCACTTCAATATATACACAACATATGTATAAACAAACTTGCAGAAAATCATTAACTTAATGGAAATATTAAGCGACAGGCAATATTGATTATCTTTTTCCTGTTATTCTGGCTCTATCCTTTATTTTAAAAAAAATTCCTTTATGGGCGCATGTATCGAAAGTTTAAACAGAAAAAAAAATTACAATTTTAAATAACTTTTCTTGAAAAAATTTCTTACAGAAGCATGTTCAAATTCTACTTTTCTCTTAATTTTTAAAATTTCATCATAACGAGATATTTAAAAATTTTAAAAATACTAAAAATATTAAAAGAAATACTTTATTTTAATAAAATACTAGTTTTGTTTTTTTTTTTACAAAAACAGGAAGAGGAGCCCTACTTTAGTTAGAAATTTATAGTAATTTTTGTTTATCTTAATTTTATGTAGTTACTGAACATAAAAACCTAAAAATTAATTTTATTTGATCGATTTGGCTGCATATTTTTTTACTCGAACAACTATTATCTGTAAGGAGATGCTAATTGTATAACTAGATTGATGAGATAAGGGGAGTAGGCGCACTACAATACTAATCCTAAGTCTTTGAAATTTTTTCTAAATTCAGATTATGCCCGATGAACTGCAATGATCTTTAATTTATGAAAAACATTGGGTGTAAACGCTAAATCGTACAGTAAAGTTCGTATAGAGAAAAGCTGTATTAATTACAGGGAAATAGTTTACAAAACGCATCCTTCATAAAGTTTCATTATATTATTCATAAAATCAACTTAAAAAGTGAAAGTGAAAGTTCATACTAAGGAATGTTCATATAGGTAGTTTGGGGTTTTCGTTTTGGATTGTTACATTCAATTCGTTTTTGTGATTATACATCTCTGAATCAAAAAATATATATGTGTATAGCGATGCTACTAATTGGAGGAGATTCTATAAGTGTAGTGATATTTTGTGTAAAGGAGATCTGCAAGAAATGTAAGAATGGGGCTTGCGCAATCAGGTTTATTACAACAAAAACTACAACGATATTATGTCAGGTTTAGGCACAGCCAAGGCATCCATTCTGCAAACTGTAAAATACGATTTTTTTTTGTCATTTCAGACATTTGACTGGTTTGATGCAGCTCTCCAAGATTCCCTATCTAGTGCTAGTCGTTTCATTTCGGTATACCCCCTACATCCTACATCCCTAACAATTTGTTTTACATATTCTAAACGTGACCTGCCTACACAATTGTTTCCTTCCACCTGTCCTTCCAATATTAAAGCGGCTATTCCAGGATGCCTTAGTATGTGGCCCATAAGTCTGTCTCTTCTTTTAACTATAATTTTTCAAATGCTTCTTTCTTCATCTATTTCCCGCAAAACCTCTACATTTGTCACTTTATCCGCCCACCTGATTTTTAACATTCTCCTATAGCACCACATTTCAAAAGCTTCTAATCTTTTCTTCTCAGATACTCCGATTGTCCAAGTTTCACTTCCATATAAAGCGACACTCCAAACATATACTTTCAAAAATCTTTTCCTGACCTTTAAATTAATTTTTGATGTAAACAAATTATATTTCTGACTGAAGGCTCGTTTTGCTTGTGCTATTCGGCATTTTATATCGCTCCTGCTGCGTCCATCTTTAGTAATTCTACTTCCCAAATAACAAAATTCTTCTACCTCAATAGTAGGCCTCAAATAGGTGATCGATAAAGGTAAGTAACAAATGATTACGGTGTAGATCATTATGATTAATAAGTCATAACTAAATGTATACATTTGTAATGGACATTTATTTTCCAATATCGCTAAGCAATTTCCACTAAAAATTGATTTTTATTTCAGAAATTTAGGACATAGAGTAAAGGTGACATAGAAAAATATTTTTATTTCTTTTAATAAATATCAACAAATATACATTTTTATTTTGCCATTTCTAAAAGAGTGGTAATTTACAGAACTTTAAGAAGTAAACTTAATTTTGTTCAAAATTATGTCATACATTGTATACACCAATTATGCACAATAGTTTTAGATGCATTTTATATATCTTCATTACATTTATAAAACAAGGAATTTCATGTGTATAAAAAAAACTGTACGGTAAGCAAGGAAGGAAAAATAAAACAAAAACCTTCAAGGTAAAAGACGACAGAAGAAAAGCAACTAATTTTACTGAAGATTATATTTTGTGAGATATTTTACTTCTTAAACTTTTGATGTTAAACAACAAAGTATCTTAACATTTTTATAGACTCATTTCAGAAATAATGGTAGTAGTTTTTTACAATTCTTACCAATTACAGTCTCATTTTACGACAAGCTACTTCATTTTTCCGACGGATTGGAATACAAAGTAATACAAATATGATGTATAATTTTACAAAGAGCAATTTAAATATAAATACCTAATGAATGTATTCTCTAAGGAGGTAACGATGGAAGTACAGAAAAATGCATAAATGCATCCATAAAACGAATAATAGTGCGCTAACCTAGAAAGAGTTTTTCTTTTAACACGCAAAAGGAAAAAAACAGCCTGTACAAAACTAAATTTTCAAGCATCTTTTCTGTGAAAAAATTTCATCCAAACGGTTAATGAATTAAATGAAATTTAGTAGTCTTTTGAATTGAAATTTCGTTTATTACAAAATTAGCACGATGTTATGCTTCTTCTACAATTAAAAGCCATCAGCAGAAAAAAAAAGTTTAAAGAGAAAAGATAGTTTAAAAAGTTTTGTTCAACTATTGAATTCTAATCAGTATAACTACAGAACTTATTACGGGACGATTAACGTGATTACACAGTATTTATAAGATTGAATTTACGTTAGAAAATCTTTTATATTTAACACTAAACAAAACATAAAAGAAGATTTAATTGAAAACTTATACTCAAGAGAATAATTCAAATAATTTTGTCACCAAATTTCAATATAAGTTACCGCAAGTTAAAAGAAACGTATAACCAAAGAAGAAAGATAAACAATAAGAGTTATTTTTAAAAAAAATTTAACGGGACGGGGTAAGCATATTTTCCGTTGATGTAATCAACAACACCTTTGTCTATCCCCGATGATCATTACCGTAGAATGATTTATGTAGGTAAAGAATTTGCAGAGAAGACAATATTTGAATATGCCCACGAGAGAACGTATGTTTGATAGTAAAATGACAATCTATATCTTTCGGAGGTTTTAATAAAGCTCAAGTATTGAAGCGATAAACATTACATACACGTAAATAAATAGTTTGAAAACCACCTCTGTCAAAGAATTTTTTTTGGTCTATGGATGGACGGCAAGTTTAATGAAAAATGAATGTGTTTAATGTTCAGCGAGTAATAAATAAATTGCTCCTAGCTACCATTTCTTGTCCTTCCTGCTATAGCAATCAATTTAGGTTAACTGGTTACTAGCTGAATAATTAATCTGATGACAATTTTAATTAATATCCATCGAATAACATGATAGCTTAATTTATACCGGTTTTATTTATTTATTTATTATCTATATAAATATATTAATTCATATTTTTATTAATTGTTTTTACACATTGATATCAATAATAAAACGTTTCTTAATTTTATTTAGTAGCGTTTTGTTTTGTGATACTGTTCAATAGAAGTTTTGCCATGATTTTCTTTGATCCTTTCAAGCAGATGGGTAAGGCAGTTCCTTTTTTATTTGGAGAGTGGCACACTCATACATTTCTCATGTAATCTTTATACCGCGTGAGCTAAAAGTTAGTTTAACTAATTATTAATTAGAAAAGGGTATATAAGAAATTAAATAATAAATGTTTGTTTTTATTATATGTTAATATATGAAATTAATAAAAAATGTCCTACAACTATGAGTTGTTTCTGATGCACGGCTTACACACACAACTTAATTTAAAATATTTATCATTTTATTTAAATATAAGTTTTTCGTTTATTTATTTCAATGATTCAACTAAAAAGCGCGTACATGCAATATTTAATTCGCCCGGGTGTTGGGGTACTAGCGGTGATGGTCGGCACTAACTAAACTAATGTAATTTCATAACTTACATAGAATAATTTCGCTTGAACGGTCAGCAATTGGTGTAGCCGCGAGGCTTAGCGCACCAGGTACCGAGTCAACCGGGTAATCGAGTTCGACATCCAGCCATACCGAGTTGCTTTTTTTTACATTAAATATTATTCATTTATTTAATTCTACCGCTCACCTGTGACGTCACAACGTAGCAGACAACTACATCAGCATTTTTTAGGGTGGGGATGCGATTTTGCAAAAACATTTTTTTGCAGTATTTTTATCTTTTAATTGTTAACAAATGAGACTAAGATAAATATGACCTTAGGCAAAATCTCGAGATACTGATGGTTACCTTGCTTTACAACCTCACCCTCTTTAACTTTTAAGTTGAAAATTTAATGGCATCAGTGTTCCATATATAGAAGTAATCTGATACAAGTCTGATCAAATTCGGTACAGTATTTCTGGAGATATAAGGTGATTTAGAGGCCATCACCGAACACACATACATACGAAGGTTAACGTTTCCGGATATCCATCCGCTTTTTTGGGTTCCTCAGGGGTCAAAACGTAAAGATCCGATGAAAACCGCATATTCCCACATTGGACCAATTATAATACTTTCCCTTCCAGGGCTGCAGCGTTATCTAGACGAAAAGCTAGAGCTGGTAAATATTATTATTATTATTATTATTATTAGATACATGTTTAATATACGAGTACATCAGAGTGTCGTGTTAACCCGTAATCCTTTTCCTCCTATATATTTAAACTCTGAATTAAGCATTTCTTTTCGGTAAAGTTTTAACCACATTGAAAAACTCAACCGAGTTTTCAACTGATAGCTTGAAGCGGTATAGATCATTCAGATTTGAAAAATTAAGTCATTGACGAATCCTTAAAATGAAAAATCGCAAGATTTAAAACGAACGAAAATACCATGCACGTGGTGACTATCCCGATTATTCCTGCGTCTTATCCACTCATGAAATTTTGATAAAACCACTTTCAAGTCAGTAAGTGAATGTTGCCAAATATAGGAATGGCTGATTTCAAATAAATTCCGTAAATCTCAAGATTCTTATCTCTTTTTACACTACCGTTGAAAAAATAAGGTCCCACCCCTTTTTTTTTGTAATTCTTCATAAAAAAGGAACGTACTACATTAAATTCATTCTTCATCATCACACAAAGGTTTCCATTCCAATAAATATAACTAAGAGGTTTAGAAGGCCGTTCAATTTAAAGAATGCTTTATCAAACGATATAACTAACATTGAAGTGTGAATGAGTTTCACAATAAATTTCTTCTTTATTAACATTATTCCGGATATACCCTCATACTCAGGGGGAATACCCTTATTTCCAAGCTATTGAAAACTTTTCTAGTCGACTTTTGAGGATTATTTACTGGTATTTCCACAAGTTTTTTGTTTTTTGAAGTACAACTGTTTCTAGACCTACTTAATCGTGAAGCATCTATAGTACCTTCGTATTTTTAAATTTTGTGTTCAGGTTCAGCAAATGACAAATTAATAGTATAACTAATTAGAAATATTATTAGTATAACTAAAGAGAATTCCCCGTAGAATTATTCATGAAGTATCCTTATTATTTTATCAACATTAAAGCATAAACACTCACTCTTTATTTTGCGTACTTCAACATCATTATTCTAAATACATGCGTAAAAATAAACTGAACAACAGTTGTTCAATAATAATTTTACTAGCTGATTACTACCAATAGCAAAAGCAAAATTTCACACCTGTTACAGAATGCCGCAGAATTTAAATTTGTATATGAAGGAAACTGACTTACAGCCTACTATGTAACGTTTAAATGAAAAAATTTCGATTTGAGTAAATATTTATTTTTGTTATTTGGGGACACATTATTAATGAATTTTGAAAGTCCTAATTATTATAAAGGTTACTAAAAAAATCATAAAATGTCTAAATGTTAAATGTTAAAAAACAACCTATATTTTTTAATTTAATTGTAAAGGAAAATGAAATATTTTATTAAAATATCTAACGATGCTTACACTGTATTCAAACATTCAATATGCTTTAAAACAATACTTTTAAAAATTTAACGATAATGATATTTTAATTACATACATATCAACCTTAGTTTTTTAAAATTATTTTTAATTAAAACAACAGAAATAGGCTTAATAGTAATAATTGCTGATAATTTAGACGGACAATGAAGAGAAAAGATAAAATGACATATGACTAGTCTATTCAAAACATTTAGTCGGTCTATGTGATGCAAGCCAAGTAAAAGCTAGTGTTAACAAGTACAAAACGTAAAGAGTGAAGAAGGAACCCCAACCCTTTATACTATCCTCCTCCAACAGTCGCATATCCTTCTTGCCCTTTCCACGTACTTTGATCCTTTTCGTCCTGCATTTAATTAAGTTGAGCACTCTCACCAATTTACAACGTTTTAACATCCCCTTTGTTTCACCATTTCCTTTAACTTAAAAAAAAAACCTCAAAAAATATGTGTAGTTGTTTAAGAATATTTAACTCATCTTTACTTTTTATACCGCGTACCGTTACAAATTAATTCAGTTTAAAAAAATTTCAAATTTTTTATAATAGACATACACCTGAGACAGGCATCGAAAACTTTATTTTTTCATTAAAAATAAACAAACATTGAAACGAAAAATAATGTGTATCCTTTAGATAAGCATAATAATTAATTGCTTTCTGTCTTAAAACAGTCATTAAAAATTCAATTAAATATATATCTTTTATATAGGAGGTTTCCAAAGAAAATATTAATTATCATGACTATAAGATTAATGAAATTAAGATGATATTGAATAAAAACCAGAGGAAAGGACTATGTAAAGTGCGTTAAAATGGAATTTTGAATTATATACATTGAACATAACAAGGGAAATACAGAAGATGCAAAGTATTTCAAAGTACTAAAAATTGTATTTTATAATCTAGACGGTTAATTAAATATGGCGAAAGATTATTTTTTCTGAAATCACTTAATACACGCGCGCGCGCGCACGCGCACACACAGACGACTTACTCAATACTTAATAAACTCTTATTTAGTGCATGATATCTAGACGTACACAGTAATTTGACTGAGTATAATCTTTCTAGACCAACTGCATAAGGAAATAGTCAAATAACCTTAATAAAAAAGAAAGTTTATAAATAACTTTTCTCACGAAGAATCAATAAAATTCATGCATTTGTTGTTATACCAATATTTCCAAAGATTTTAAAATAATTAATTGTTTTATACCTAACTTCTGTTAGAAGTAATTGCGATAAAAATATGAGAAGAATTACCCTGCACTAAGAATTGGAATTATTAATAACATAAATATGCTTATATTTTTCTCTTTTAAATCGCATTCCAGTGGTCAAAATAATGTTACGATATAGTGAAATGTTCAAAATTAAGAAAATCTATGATAAAAAAATTATGTCGGACATAAAAATACTCAGAATTTACTGCAAATATAGATATGAGGTTCATTAAAATCGGTCAGTTAAAACCACCAAGTTGGTCTGTAACACCAACTTTCATCATAAAAGGATTACTTTTAAATCTGTAGTTGAACAATATTAATTCAGGGAGTGACGGTTTGTCGTGTGTTACCGACTGATTAAAGATATGACTGTTATACAATAGACTTCCAAGCGATTTATTTACAATTTTATTCAATAAAAACGCGTTCATCATTTTCATTCATGCATCTATCTATCTCATTATGTATGTATATATAAATATATAACTCTCCTGACGTGACAGTGGTTATTAAGCTTTCCTGGATGTTTCAAAATGATTATGTAAGTACAGATCGTATTTATAATTAATATTTAAAAAAAAAAATTAAGCCTTTGTAGGTTATATAGTAAGAGATAGTGTCACAACAGAGTTGTAAATTAAGTTAAAGAAAGGATTACGAGTGTATAAATATATATATATATATATATTGAAAAATCAAGATTCCCATCAATTTTCTGTCAAATGACAATGGATTGTTAGATGTTACCGCAAGAAAAAACTCACAACCACAAAGCTTCAGGTAGGCACTGTTTGGAGATCATACGTTTAATCCTATTATGACAGTTTTTCCTCGTATGTGCTTTCTATATTCGATTTTTATGGGTTCTTACAGCAATAATTTTTCCTCAACATTTTTAAAAAACTTATTATAAATGAATAATTTTATTAAAAAAATATAAAAATGATGGGCTGGATTTTCTGGCGGAAAATTCATAAAAATGTGACAGATTTAAAAAAAAAAAATATTTTAAAATAAATTTTTCGTTACCATGTTTAATATTATAAATTTAAAAACGGACACTCTGCTGAATAATTTAGCGTAAGAGTTTCACAATTTTAATAATTCTGTTGAGTTCTAAGAAATTTAAAAGTAAAGGAAAATTATCTGGACAGCCTATAGAAATTTAAACATTATATCAACGTAATTAATTTTTTATTAACAATTAACAAGCAGAACGTTTTTTATCTGTTAAAAGGTTCTGATAACGTTATATAAAACATTTCGAATTACTCATTATTACTTTTCCCACTGTAGTCTTTTTTTGAGTATTTTGTAATTTGGTTGTTAAGTGATCCATCAGTCATAGCTTTGTGTCTCATTAATAAAAACAACTATATAAATAATTAGAAAAAAAATTTAAAAAAAAGCAAAACAAAAATAACACACAAGACAGCAATGAAATGTAACAAGAGCGGCTCAGGCATAAGTATGTTTAAATCGGCTGGAAGAAGTAAAGCCATTCCCTGTTCATACTGCGCTTAGAATTCTCAAAAAAAAAATTGTATTCAAAATAAATATATATTCATTGTCAAATAAATGTGTTCTTCATAACTTTTTTATTTCAAATAACTTCTAGCCAAAATTTCATTTGGCTATAACTCTGGCACCAATAAAAATAATTTATACCGTTGAAAAGCTCTCAATGAGGGCTTATTACTGCAGTTAAGAAAATCATCATACGTCAAGGATCATCATACGTCTAATCGCTTTTAAGTTATGCAAGATAGGTACGTACACATACATATATGTATACACACACATACATAGTACGTACATACGTCACGCCAAAACTAGTCAAAATGGATTCAGGGATGGTCAAAAAAGATATTTCCGTTGAAACCTGAAAACCGAAATTTTTCGCGATCACAATACTTCCTTTATTCGTACAAAGAAGTAAAAAGCGTTAGACTAGAAACAGACAGAGCAATTGATAATTTTAAAACAAACATAGGACAGACCAAGAAAAATAGTAAGATAATGTAATTGTTTTACTTTCTGCGTCAAACACGGCACACAAAAGATTAAATTAAATGTGGTCTGGAGAATTGATATTAACCTATAGCGAATATTGCTTTAAATAATATAAATAATACAAATAAATAAATAGTATAAATGAAATTATCTAACAGTTTTACGAATAGATTACAATAACTGAAGTAAATTAAATACGAGTTCTTGCAACAAATACAAGTTTTATACTCCTTAACTAATTAATAAACAAAAATGATCGTATTATAAAAGAAGATAAAATAGTTATATTAATGCATAAGTTAATATATTACAAAACGAAGAAAAAATCATGACTAAATCTAAACAAGTAGGCGTATTTCACCCATGAACAAAGAGTACTTCAGTATTAATTCAACAAAAACGAACAAAAAATTAAAAAGAAAAGAAAAGGTACGTGAGCATGAATAAAGAAGAAGAAAGAGGCAGTTTTTCGATGTCGCCGATAATACGGTTGCAATTTGCCTTGTATAAATCAACAACGTTACACAAAGGTCTCTAAGTCCAAAATACAAGCTAAGCCCAGGCAGAAAAGAGAAAATAAAGTGAACCCGGCTGAATTTCGTAAACCATCGTGTCAGCTAAAAGATGCATGCACACACAGCATTTTGTGTTTACCAAAAGTTTTATATGCTTTGACGAGTAAAATAATCTCATTATAAAAGATGTAAACGAGGGGAATGAATGTTATACAACCGTAATGAACTCAACAAAAGAAAGAAAGATGTAATAAGAATATTAAAAAGGAGTTCAACTCCAAATATACACCGACATGAAGAATGTAGAACCAATTTTAGATTTAAAATATTAAATGATAACTACAATATTTGTTTAATATATAACAGAATGACAAGTCGTCTAAAAATGTATTCAGTACATCAAAATTAACATTATTTTATAGAAGCATTTACGAACAACAACTGTTTACGCGTTTAAACAAAATAAAATCTTCTGCGCAAGATCACCGAATAATTTTCGGTATTTTATTTTGTATAATATTTTATGTATAATTTTTTTCGAAAGAAATATACAAAACATTAATTAAATGAGAGAACTAAAAGAAATATGCAATGCTTTTATTTTATTTTATATTAAAATATGTATTCTGTTTATAAGAAAATTAAATGATTATAACCGTAATTTGATATAAAAATAAAACATAACCTATACATAAGAATCAAGTTTAAACTCGCTCACCACTGTATAAGCCTTATTGAAAATATGCAAAGTCAACATGACCACAAACTGAAGTTATGTTCGTGTTATGAACAACATAACATGAAACGTGACAACATAACTTCAAATTGAAGTTTACTGTCGATTTTATATTGAGTGTAACTCAAGAACTATTCAACCAATCTTCATAAATTTTTCACATGCACAACATCAGATACACTACTACAGCTATCTAAATTTCAATGAAATTGATCTAGTAGTTTTGAAGATTTTTGAGCCACAACATATTTTATTTTGTATATATTATATATATATATATATATATATATATATATATATATATATATATATATATAAAATGAAATTAATTTTAAGAGAATATATTTTAGTACTCCTCTTACCTGAAAACGTAATGAAAAATCAATTTCAATCCCCAATCCCACCGTGCGACCAAAAGTAATACCATACTTTTCTCGAAAAGTTTGTAAAAATTTAATACTTCCATTTGTTAAAACAATAAAAAAATACAGTTAAAATAATGTACAACATACGCGTAAACAATTATTCACAGATATTTGAAAAATACATTCATTTGAATAAGAAAAAGACTGTGGATTACACAGAAATGATTGCAGTTGCAGTAACAGTAAAAAGATTAGGGGAATGCCTCAGAATAATTATATTAAAAACCACAGGTCCTTATACAAGTTAATCGGCCGCCAGAGTAATATATATAATCACACTTTTTTTGTAACTTCATATATAAAATTAATAATTAAAATAAACTGTACGAATTCTTTATCAGGACGTTGAAACGTTTCTATATTATGATAATGTAGCGGTGCAATAAGTATTACGGTGTTAATAAAACAACAATTTGAAAAAAATTAAATAATTTGATAACATACATACAATATGTAAGTAAATTTTAATTATTTCCTGTCAAGTGTATGGTTTATTCTTTTCGATAGTTGAAACTAAGGTTGACCTACTACTATTCGGATGGTTCTGGGTTTGAACCCTAGTCAGACTCAGTACTTTTTCGAACGCTATAAAATTTATTTTTCATTTTAAAACAATAGGAGGGCGATAAGTTCAACTGGGCATAAACATTAGTTTGCTGAAGAGAATAAATAAATAAAAATAAATTGCACTACCAATAATATTTTCTATTTTATAAAACCCGCCCCGTTTTGGTCCGTCCAAATTTTTCCACTAAGAAGGGAACCTCCGAAATTTGAAACTCTTCTTAGTGGGATAAGTAATCATTTATGATTTTTTGATAACTAATCACTTTGCAATCAATGCGGCAATAAGATTTTTTACTTCTATTCCCGGATTAGAGAACTTTATTCAAGTTAACCAGGTGGTTGCTATTTTATCCTCCTCGAATATAACATTTAATGTAAAATTAATAAAGACCATAATTATTAGTTAAAGATAGTATCAAATAAATGAATTTATTATTATTATTTGAAAGCTTAATTTAATTTTTCGAGTAATTACAGAATAATTCATTCCTTAAAAATAAAAAACTATCCACAATATAAACTATACGACACTGCTAGTGCTTTTTAAAGCACAGATTAATTGAAATATTTCAAATAAAATCTCAATATTTATAAAACTGGTAGTTACGCTTTTCACAAATTAAATAATCTAATGATAATAATAAAATAATAAATTTATTAAATCTAGAAAAATATAGAGTACATCTTGTTTTTTTTTGTCTTCAGTCATTTGACTGGTTTGATGCAGCTCTCCAAGATTCCCTATCTAGTTCTAGTCATTTCATTTCAGTATACCCTCTACATCCGACATCCCTAACAATTTGTTTTACATATTCCAAACGTGGCCTGCCTACACAATTTTTTCCTTCTGCCTGTCCTTACAATATTAAAGCGACTATTCCAGGGAGCATTAGTATGTGGCCTATAAGTCTGTCTCTTCTTTTAACTATAATTTTCCAAATGCTTCTTTCTTATTGTATTTCCCTTCTTATTGTATTCTTCATCTATTTCCCGCAATACCTCTACATTTGTCACTTTATCCGCCCATCTGATTTTTAACATTCTCCTATAGCACCACATTTCAAAAGTTTCTAATCTTTTCTTCTCAGATACTCCGATCGTCCAAGTTTCACTTCCATGTAAAGCGACACTCCAAACATATACTTTCAAAAATCTTTTCCTGACATTTAAATTAATTTTTGATGTAAACAAATTATATTTCTTACTGAAGGCTCGTTTCGCTTGTGCTATTCGGCATTTTATATTGCTCCTGCTTCGTCCATCTTTAGTAATTCTACTTCCCAAATAACAAAATTCTTCTACCTCCATAATCTTTTCTCCTCCTATTTTCACATTCAGTGGTCCATCTTTGTTATTTCTACTACATTTCATTACTTTTGTTTTGTTCTTGTTTATTTTCATGCGATAGTTCTAGCGTAGGACTTCATCTATGTCGTTCATTGTTTCTTCTAAATCCTTTTTACTCTCGGCTAGAATTATATCATCAGCAAATCGTAGCATCTTTTTCTTTTCACCTTGTACTGTTACTCCGAATCTAAATTGTTCTTTAACATCATTAACTGCTAGTTCCATGTAAAGATTAAAAAGTAACGGAGATAGGGAACATCCTTGTCGGACTCCCTTTCTTATTATATCTTGTTACATCTTACATCTTGGTACATCTTGTAACATTTACAAATATTAATATCATTAAAATCATATTAATACATTACAAAAAAAATAAATAAATAAAAAATTTTATTGATTTATTTATATTTTATCCTGTAATTACAGGCCTACCTTCAATAACAATCACTTTATTCTTTTTCTATGATAAATGAATTTCGCATTGTGTAAAATATACTACTATACCAGATGAGGATTCGAAGTCAGAACTTTTTGAACAAAAGACAAAGATGCGATCACTTTACCACGGAGATTGGCCGCTGATCTCTCACAGAGCTGTTTAAGATAATTAAGGTTGATTTTTTCATGTTACGTGTGATTCAAACTTGGAATAAATAAAATTTAAATAATAGTCCTAGGCCAGGGGTGCCACTCATATTTATTAAATTATGTTTCTAATTTTGTTAAAAACAAAAATATAAAAAAAAATATAAATAAAAAAAGAATAAAAATGAGTTAATAATAAAAAAAATAAATAATTTACTTAAAATTAAATAAATAAAGATACAATTTAATTTTCAAGGTTTGAAGAAGTTTAATCTAGACTTTTTTTTAATAAGTTTAACATTTATTAGAGGTTTCTGATTTTGAATTTAGTACTTACAGACTTAGTAATGACTATGATAATAATTACGTCATTACATCTACAGATAAGTAAAATTTATAATGAAAAAAGGAAATTTGTAAAAGGTGTATGATTTCTGGTGACAGGATCCGCTACAGGCAACAAAGAACATTAAGAATTCAATGTTTTTATTTTTTGTTTGTAAAATATTACATTTTTCTCTTTCGCATCTATCTCGGAGGCTATAATAATTTCTATAGTGGAAATAAATTATTCAATTTAAATTCAAGAAGAAACAGAGTCCACATCGCTATGATAAAGAAATAAAAACCAGTGAATAAAACAAACTTATAATAAGACAAGAAATTAATACTTATGTAATGTAGTAATCTAAGCCTGGAATCTTTATGAAACTAGTTTCGACACGAAATCGAGAGTGTAAATCAGACGATACAGATTTTATAATATTTCTAACATGAAAAATGAATCTATATCGATTTTTATTACGCAATAGTACATATTAAAACACTGTAAACGTCTAATTAAAATATTACTTTTACTTAGACAATAATTCTAAGTGTTTTTTTAAATTTATAAGACTTTTTTTATATTTGTTGGTTACAAACGTTTCCAGACTGATGTAAAATTATTTATCAATAGCACACAAATAAATAAAACGTGAAAGAAAACATCTCGTACCCTTTAAAAGTATAATAAGAATATTTTCATTAGAATATAACAAGTAGCGACGGCCACTCGAAATATATTAGCGTTAGTGATTTCTTTTTCCAATATTCATAAGTTAGAAAGTAAAAAAAGAAAGTACATAAAAAGTGACAGTTTTGATATTCTTGGCACACAGGAGGGCAATATCACGGCAGAAAGCCTTTTCCTCAGCTAATTCCCCTTCAACTCAGGTTCCATCTTCTATTTCAAGGAAAAAACACTCCATTCGTGACAATCACACAACTGCTGAACCCATGTTTGTACCACTTAAAAAACATCACACAGTATCGCAGATCATTTTTTATATATTTTTAGAATAAACGAAGTATTTTTTCTTTAAAAAAAATAAATAAACGAGTAGATAAATTTTCACAAATAAATATAAAACGTAGAGTTAAATAAATAATGTACAATATTAAAAATAAATAAAGGTATTATTATTTATTATAAATAAATAAACATTCTATCCTAACGATTAAAAAAAACTTATTTCTCCCTTTTTATTTAGAAATATGGTAGGCGTATTTCTTAGTAAGGATTATATGATTGAAAAGTAATTTTAATTAATTGGCCTATTTACCACTGCCTATGATTACAATTTTAAGTTATAAAACTAAAATATCTACCGATTAAACATTTTTTTTTTTTTCTATGGGGGAACAACGAAAACGTTTTGATTATCGCTCAAATCCAAAAAAATTGTATGTAAAGATCTGTGAAGATTTCACCTGTAAAAATGATGTTTATTTTGGCTGCAAATCTAAAAGAAATACTAAAATATATTGTACGCGTATTAAAGAGCTGCTAGTGGACATTTCATTTACCCAATAAATGTGAGAGTGCAACTACAAAAAAATTGAAATTAAATAGATATTTATACAGAAAAAAATTATTTCAAGTTTAAAAAACTGAAGTTAGGTAAAAGACTAAGCAGTAATATATATATATAATTATCTTCGCTACCTCTTACCTAGAATATTGTCAATTCAACACGCTATTTTACGAGTAACTGCAATAAACCTAACTTTCAGAAAGAATGTAAAGAAACGTTACATGGTAGTTATTGAATGGATACGACACAATTTTAGTGGATAGAAGCTTCTTTCATAGAATATAGTATCTAAACATTTTATTTTTAAAAATAAATTTATAGAATAAAATAGGGGAGTTATAAAATTTGTTGATTATGATATTTATAGAACTTTGTGTAAATAAATATTTTTAACGTATAATATTTTATTTTTGAGATCAAGGAATGACGTTAAAAATTCGTAGTAAAACCCCATGTTTATATTAAAAAGGGAACGTAATTAAAATAATTAATTTTTTGAAAATTAAAATAATAAATATTCTTATGGCATTTGTTTTTTAAGCAGTAAGAAAGTTTTTCAGTCACACTATTTTATTTACAATCGGTTTCCTATTTAATGAAGATATAATATTAAATCGTGTAAAGCAATAATGACTTGAAAAAGAGGTATGCAGTGATACCTTACAAGAAAATATACAATAAAAGTCTGAACGAAGCATAACATAATCAAAAGCGCAACAAATAAAACATAAACCAAAAATGCACATAAAGTCTGTAACAAAATACACGTAGATGAACAAGTAATGAACAGAGTTAAAAATAAAGGATAAATGATCAACATAACAGTTAAATTGTCAATAAAACGGAAAACGGAAGGAATATTTACCGCACAATAGTCTCAAGATTCAATACATGCAACTTTTTCTCGTCTCACATTTTCACTGTTATCCAATAGATTAACAGCCAGATGGTTTTCATGCGTGTTAAGCTTAAGTATACAATTTGAACTTAACCGCTGAATTTCTTCACGAATAGGCAACATCTCTAGGTAATTGTGGATCTTCTTGTTCTTCGCAAATCATGGCGTCTCCGATATGTTCCTCAGCACTTTGATCTGGAACGTTTGGATGATGTCAACATTGCTATTGCTTACAGTACCCTAAAGTTTTAACCTGTAGGCCCATACTGTTTTCAAAAACGCCTTATACAACAACAGCTTGTTTGTTACTAACGACAACACGGACCTCCTTCCTGGTAACCAGTTCAACCGCCTGAACTTAATATTTAAAGAAAATGCAAAAATCAATATCTTATAAATATTAAAAGCCCACCGAGCTGGTGTAGTGGTTAACTTGTCGTCACAAATCAGTTGTTTAACAGCTGATTTTCAAAGCTGAAGGTTCTGAGTTTTAAATCCTAGTAAACGTTATTTGCTTTTTTAACCAATCTGAATACTAGACAGTGCATACGGTGTACTTTGGTGGTTGGGGTTCAATTCCCCACTCATCTCAGGAATGGTCGGCCTGAGTCTGTGCACGACTACACATCGTACATATTTACACGTCTCATCTCATTGAGCCCTGGAGGGGATCGCTTATTGTTCACTGGTTGAACAAATTGCAACGTACAGTTTAGAAAAATAAATATATATTAAAGGCTAAAAAAACAAATTTCTTTTTTAATACGGATATCCAAAATATCTCTAACTTCATAGCAAGTTAATAACTCTGGTTAAGAGTGAATATTTTCAGGTAAACAATGAGTAGAGATAAACAAAGAAACAATATGCAGACGAGAAAATTATATTACTTATTTTTTTATTTTTATAATATATAATTTTGGTTCGTGTGATGCTCATGTAGCTGTGAGTAGTATTATCAATTAAACTATTAAAATCAAGATTGTTAGAATATATAAGAATGCACAGTTTATTATAAGTTTTAACATTACTTTTAATTACTTTTTGATTTATATTAGTGTAATAAATTTAAATATTATTGCAAATCGATGTTTTTCAAGAATAGTTTAGGATTATACCTATTGTATACGTTCACAAATGAAATAAAGTTATTAACATTTTAAAAAAATTATTTAAAATAAAACGCTTTTTTTAAATAATGAAAATGCAAAAAAAGAAGCAACAAGAAATAATAAATTAAAAAAGTAATAAAAAAATCTAATTTATTGAAATAAACACTAATTCATAATACAACTTGATGTTAATAATAATCCGAGTTATTAATTAAGATGATTTTATTATCTTGATAAAGAATAAGGTTGCCTTTGTTGAAATAATGAGGGAATTAGAGCGAAATATTCACGGGGTAATTGTTATTAAGAACAAGAATTATCTTATAATTCATTATGAGAAATGAAATAAGTATTCATAAATCTTAAAATTCTTTTTATGAGTTTCAAAAAAAAATTGTAGTTAGAAAAACGAATTAAGATTTTTAATAAATATTACAAAACGGAATTCTATTATTTTTCACCGACGGTAAGTGTCTGAATCGCGTTCTATTATATTTATACATTGTATTTTAACCGTTAAATGAGGCTACCAGTTATAAAAGATCTTGTACAGTAGAGGCTTTCGAATGAATGAGCGGTTGTGCTTTTGAGTTATTTTTTGCAACGATGTTAATTTGCACGAAAAAATCACGTAGTTTTTACGACTTTGAAGAAGAAAGAGTGTAGTCGAGGGTAAATTTATTCGGCAAGAAGGGAAGGAAGAAGAGAATAGAAGATATGAGAAGAAGCATATTGTACACAAGTGCGAAGAACTACTTGTAGTGAAAAAAAATTAAATAAAACACGAAAGACAAGAAAATTTATTAAAAAAATACGATAAAGTTAAAATTTTCTAGGCAAGCATCCACAATCATCAGCAGAAGTGGATGGCCTGGATATATATATATATATATATATAGATAGAGAGAGAGTGAGAGAGAGAGAGAGAGAGAGAGAGAGAAAGAGAGAGGTGTGTGTGTGTGTGTGTGTGTGTGTGTGTGTTTGAGATAGAGAGAGAGAGAGAGAGAGAGAGAGAGAGAGAGAGAGAGAGAGAGAGAGAGAGAGAGAGAGAGAGAGAAGGGTAGTAAAATATAAACACTTTAAGAAATTCATTTCCAGTATTTTCATATTTTTTAGGGAACATCAATGAAGAGTTATTTGCATTATAGAATAGTTAATTCTTTACGAAATTCAAACAATGAATGAAGTTTGGTTGTAGACAACATTTTCTGCTGTATTTTTAAAAATATTTAATAAGTAGCAAATTATAAATCGTTGTTTGTGGCACATTGAACAAAAAATTACATGTTTTTCATTACAGTAAGAAATGAATAATTATTTTATTCTTAAAAACAATACACCCATATAAATAATTGACTAAGTAAGTTTTAAAAAAAAGAAATAATTATAAAACATAATTCTTTAAAATCACCGCCTGTATTTACCGAATATTCACCACTAAATATTCTAAGGAAAAATACGTTTTTATCGGTGTTTTATACTTCTCAAATGCTGGTAGTAATAATTGTCGTGAGATTAGGACAATGTGTGAGATGTGATAAGGAATGACACACAAGGGAACTTACGTTTGGGATTTAGTTCGGGGATGCAAACCTACCTGGTTACTGGATACCACCCGTGGGAGAACAATATAACGCGAGGGAACCTTTCTCTCCTTACTGCAATACCAGTTAACATGCAAATTAACTTTCAATAACAACACGTACAACGTGTAACACGAATGTAAATTACTGCTGTTTAAAAATAATACAATTTAATGTACTGCGTATGGATCTGAATATATTTCTTTAGTTAACAATAAGTACGAGTATATTAACATACACACAGTTACTATGATTATTTAAATTAATTTAAAATAAAATAAATAATTTTAGGCAATAAGGTAAAATACGTTTCAGTATGTAGAATCCATGAAACCCTATCATAATTCCAAATAACACTGTCTTCAAATAAACCTCTTTAAATCAAAACACTGGCCTCTATTAAAGCCAATTTGAGGATGTATTAGGTTATTTTTATAATGTTTATATTACGAATAATTAAAGAAAGAACCGTAACTGAAAATTATCAGTAAGATTTGTTTACCGCTTTTGATAAATAGATTTCCTTTTCCGTGTTGAATAAGCTATTAAACTTACTGGAATTTACGGAGAGGAATCTAAATACCAGACATATTCATACAATACCATCCAGGTGCTACGTAATTTTGTGCGTGTATTTGTTTTCTTTGAACTGAAAAATAAAGTAAAAATATAAGGAAAATGGATGAAAATATAATAAGATACACGTAGGATGGTGATGTAAATTTTGTATTTATTTTCAGAAGATATTTTCTGAGTTTCTCCTTGGTTAATGTTAATATGCGAACGCATCCATTTTTAGGTGATTAGAAGGCCCAATTACAAAATATTCTAATTTAAATATATTATTTCAACTGTTTCTTGTTAATTTGTATATTATATTGCTTAAATTTTATTACATTTAAAAATAAAATTATAAAAAACAAACAAAGATAAAAAGAAAGTGCATTCTTGATTACGTACTGAACAATTACGTAATGTTTTTCTTACAAATTTAGATTTAGTACCATCAACAACGCCACCACTACTTTCAACAAAGAAGTTAAGTTCTCTTAAAAAATTTTTTTTGAAGTTAATTCTTTCAACAAATCTAGATAGTTTGTATTTCAAATAACTGAAAATATTGTAAATGTAAGATTAATATATACGATATAATGTAAAAAGAATGATTAGGAAGAGAAAAACGTTCTGATTGTGTTATGTATTACTTATTACTGGAGAAAGGGAATTCTATCAGCGAGGAAAAAGTAAAGGGAATTAAGAAAAGAAGGGAACGAACATTTTATTATGTAGAAGTATTCAAAAAAAGAATAAATAATAGAGAATTGAAGAAAATTTTCAGCACTCTACAAAATCTTATTCGTTCTAATTTATTAAGTTAACCTTGGTATTATGGGCAAATCTTAGTTCTCAACTATTTATTATAGATTTAACTATAAATAGCTAATTTTTTAATATGTAGATTGTTATTATGAATAAGAACCTGAATTTAAAAATTGTAATATTATCTTTGTTTATTTTGAATTTATATTAGTCAAATATAAATTGGTAAAATGTATGCATATAGGTTTTATATCACTGTAAATCGATGCTTTGAGGAGTAATTAGGATTATTCCTGTTATCAATCCACATTCATAATTTGTACATAAATAAGACATTTAATAAAAATTTTTATGAAGTAAAATATTCTTTTTAAATATTGAAACGGGAAAAGATAGGAAAAGTTGAAAATAAATTAAAAAAATATATATATTAACATTTAATTAATTAAAAATAAATACTAATTCATACTATAACTTAAAATTAATAATAAAAATCCGATTATTAATCAAGATGATTTTATTGTCTTGATGAAGAATAGGTGCCTTTGTTGAAACAGTGAGCGAATTAGAACGAAATATTAACGGGATAATTATTGTTAAGAACTAGAATTATCTTATTTATAATTTGAAATGAAATAAATATTCGTAAGTCTTAAAATTCTTTTTACGAGTTTCAAAAAAATTCTAGCAAGGAAAAACGAATTAAGGTTTTTAATAAATATTACAAAACGGAATTCTATTATTTTTCACCGACGTTGAGGGTCTGCGTTCAATTATATTTATACATTGTATTTTATCCGTTAAATGAGGCTACCAGTTATAAAAGGACCTTGCACAGAAGAGGCTTTACTTTGAACGAGTGAGCGGTTGTGCTTTTGAGTTATTTTTTGCGACGATGTTAATTTGCAGAAAAAATCGCGTAGTTTTACGACTTTGAAGAAGAAAGAGTGTAGATGGGGGTATATTTATTCGGTAAGAAGGGAAGGAAGAAGAGAATACAAACTATGAGAAAAAGGATGTTGTACCAGGCCGGGCGTAGTTTAATAATTAGCTCCTTTACAGCTCACTCTTCA
Source organism: Lycorma delicatula (assembly GCF_047948215.1). Lineage (NCBI taxonomy): Eukaryota > Metazoa > Arthropoda > Insecta > Hemiptera > Fulgoridae > Lycorma > Lycorma delicatula. Next base: position 69,037,855 of record NC_134456.1, on the reverse strand, counting down.
CCTCGCTAACAATTAGACTAAGTTTTATACTTACTTGTCAGTTACTGTTTGCGGCGTTAGATCTGCTGTGCTGTCTTTACCGAACTCCTCCTTGCAAATGAATTGGGTGGGGACCCGTTACGATGACGAAGCGATAAAAGGAGAAACAGAGATAGAAGGAAAGAGAAATAGTCGAGCGAAAGAGAAATATAATAGATATATACAAGAGAAGCGAGCGAGTTGTAAACTGCAAGAAATTAAATAATACATCCATTCGTTCATCCGAATGATGTAACTTAACTTCTCCATTCATTTATACGTGATATAAATTGTGTATTTTTGCCTTATACAAGTGTAAACAATTGTTTAAACAGCTAACAGGAAGTTGTACAAACTTTTCAAGCTAATTACTTGTTTTAGTTGAAAGAAAGGTATAGAAATGTTTTTTAGTAAATTAATATTCATAACGACCACTTAAAAAATTTAACGAACTTGAAATGAATAATAACCGATTACAAGCTAATACGACATGAATATAATTAAAAAGTTAAACACGTATTAATGAAATAAATAATTAACTTTCATTATAACCAGATATATTTACTGTTATATTTTTGAGATTATGTTTTTTAATTTTATTTTAAAAGATTTTTGCGCATGCACGATGCAGCAAGATAAGTGCATAACCGTTGAATAATTACGATGAAAATACTCAACATTTTCTATAAAGTATAAAAAGGAAATTATGAAGAATACCCAGTTTTAATTCTGGAAAGGGAATTTAATTTTTAATGTCTGTATATTTCTTTTACCTTTTTCCTTTTTAACAGGTGAACGGTAAGTTAAATAGGTTAATATATCCCGAATAAATAATAATAAAAAGATGTTCATAACTAATAGCGAAAAGAATAGGAATTTAAAAATATAAACAAATTAAAGAAGAAAACAAGATGAACGTTTTAAAATCCTAATTGATCATTTTTATTATTATTATTTAAAAAAAAATTTAATAGGCAAATTATAAAAAGGGTTTTATTATAAAAATATTAAGAAAAATAGAATGCCGAATTAGATACTAAACTAAGTATATACTTCTATGTATATAAATATATACAACTTGTAACAAGACCGATATAGCGGACTTGAGTCCGCCAATTAAGAAGAAACTAGTAAAAAATATAACAATGGGAGGGATCCAGAAAGGAGCTAAAAGAAACCCTTTAAAGGTAAACCCAATAAAGGAAACAGATCCGTTTAACAATTGTCTTTTGTAATACTGCCTACTGACACACTAAACACATGTCGTTCCATGAGAAGAGCTACAGGAGCAAGATTTTGAATCTCATGGTAAATCGTGAGGGCGGTCGATCATTCTCACTCTTCGAGTTGGGTCTGGTCCGGCAGGTAAAGAGGATAGGAATGTAAATATTCCGGAAAAGATCAGTCTAGTCGAGACGTGATGACGTCAGTCGGCGAGATGTGAGTCTGCGATGTCAGTCTACGAGAGGACAGTCAGCGAGAGTATTCTGCGAGGTCAGTGAAGAAGCGAATTTCTAGTGAACTTATGGTGACTATGGTGACGTCTCAAGTAATTCCAGTGCACGAAAACAAGGAATGGTTCGGTAAATTACTATAAGTGACAAAGAAAATATACTAAATTTCATTCTTGATTGTTAGGGTAGTTTTATTTGTGAATAGCAAAGGTATTTGCAGTAAGGAACCACAGGCATGATAAGACAGGTATGAACAACTATTGTTGTTAATAGAAGACTAGTGTTTTAAAGTGTTAAGACTAGCGGTCATGCTAATGTATTTTGTCAATGGGACTGAATTCTGGTTTTCATTATTTATGTACCTGTGAATAAATCCTAACGATTATTTTAAACTTTTGTTTTGTATGTAATCACTGTTTATTATTATTACTGACATTTATTATTATTACTATTATTATTGTTGTTGTTATTATGGTTGTAATTACTACGATAGTTATTTGCTTATTTATTACTGTCATTATTCTAATTATTATTGTTAGTTGTTTATTATGTCGCTCGCTTATTATTATTATTATTGATTTGTCTTATTTCACTTATGTTCTTAAAACTAATAAATGCTTACGTTCTTAACTAATAAATAGTAATTATATAAACATTTTCAATTGTCCGTCTCTCAGTATCCTGATCGAGCCGCAAACACGCGACAATATGATTAGCAAAAAACGCCAAGAATTATTAACATGTTAAGTAAATAAATGCGAAGAAGGAATACAGCGTTTTTCAAAAGCAACAGCACTTAAAAACTTAAAACAATAACAGATATATTTTAAAATTGATGCCAGAAATTATCAAATAAATAAAAAACACGATGCATTCAAAAAAGATATTTTTACAATAAAAAAGGGAACGTAAAAGCTCTTTAGTGAACAGAGAATGAAAATCAATAATGTAAAAATGAATTAAATTTAGACGTTATTCAAATGTATGTACTTTACACGCTATACATTAATTACAATTAATAGCTATAAAGCACAAATCTAACAGTCCCCTCTGCTCGTGCCACAGCATTTCTTGATGGGTTGTTTCTTCTGGCGACGTACAATGGATCTACAATATATGGATCTACAATATAAGCGAATTATTTACAGTCAGTTAACATAGTTTTGGGGAAAATTATAAATTACATTTCTACTTATCCTATATAATTATTGAACTGGAAAGGATATGGCTGTTAATAATTTTATGGTACATATTTTTTTTTAATAATATATATAAAATCATTACACGAATACAATGAATTCACAAAATATTAAATAAGATATGATTTCTCACTGGTACACCTATCGAGAAAGATCCAGTGAACATTATAAAGCGATTTGTTTTCAATTATATACAGATAGTTTTTTCTTTGTACAAAATATAAATAATCAGAATACTTGAATCTAATAATTATTAATAAATACGTTTTAAATCAATGAACCCAATTTACCGTAAAAGAGAAATGATGAAACAATCTGACAACGCGATACGAGTGGAACATAAGAACGAAAAAGTACTACATTTTGAAACTCACTTAAGCATAATAATGTATTATAATATCATAACAACCTATCTCATATAATAAACCCACACAAAACTTGATGTTAAAACCGAATACCTACCTAACTTCTCAATGTAATATTTAAAGAGCACTTGTAATACAATAGCACTGGTGAATTAAAATGAAATCCTGTACTTTCTGCGTTAGCTATATAATGAATAACCTAGGACTTATTAAGCTTTTTAAGGCATTATAGTTTATTCTAAATCTAATCATATATATGATTATTTTTACAAAGATTACTAATAACAACTAAAATTTTAGTAAGAAAGCGGGAGGGTTAACGTTCCTCCCGCTTTCTTACTAAAATTTTAGTTCACCTTTCTAACTTAAAAAAGTATATTGACCATACATTTTCAATAAAGAATGGATTTCAGGAGATTACATATAAATCTCACTTAAAATCAGAGTTTTTTTTACACAGTAAAATTTGTAATCAGTAATATAGTATATACAACCAAAACATTAATAAACTACGCAATTGTAGTTTGTTTTAAAAGTTGATCATTAATTAATCTATACCATAAACGCTAAAAAGTCTTTAATTTCAACAGAAGATTTTGAAATTGTTAATTTAACTGAAAAAAAATCCTGAAGGGGTTTATGCAGAAATATATGTTTGTATGTTTAAATACTTAGTGTAATAATATGATTTACTATTACGCAAATATATTTACACAATGAAAATTTTTTATTTTTCTGTCAAAAAACCTAAAATAATAATATTTTTATATTAAAAAAAAAGTGACAGCTCGAAGTGAATGTGCAAATAATGATAAGGTGACACGTAAACAATGTTACAATAACTTTTGTTATTCATTTTTTAACGAGATACAAATTCTATAATTATTTTTCTTGATGTTCACAAATAACAAATCGTTTGTTAACTGTTAATATATTTAATTTTTTATTCTATTTCTTTCATTTATATCTGTTTTGATTTTATATTTGTATAAGAAATTCATTTCTTCTGTCTTTTTCTTATACTTTTTACTGAATTATTTTAATTTATTATGGATTACTAACAACAATATATAGCTGTTTTCCGTTTGTATTGCCCTTAATTTTAACTTTTTATATTAATTCATATAGCATTTAAATTTCTCAATTATAGAAATATTCCCAGAGGGATGAAGGACTACAATGCAACATTATGTAATTATATTTAGTTGAATAAATTAATGATTTTTTTTTTAATTTATATAAAACAAGTAATATATAATTTTCTAATTTGTATAAAATCACAATGCTAAATCCTTAAGTATTTATCAAGAATTTATATTCATTTTCAAATAATTATTTTTAATTTGATAAAATATTTTTAAATATGATTTGAAGACATTTCACTTTAAAATGAAAGACATTTAAAATAAATATCTGTAATATACAATATTTAACATTTCGAAAGAGAATACATTCCATTAATTTCTGAAAGTGACAGTAAAACATCAGCGGAAAAACAAAGCAAAACTATTACTACGGTATCGCGGTGGTCTCTGACGTTTGTTTCATTTGAAGCCAGATAACCAGTCAGATGTAAGTGCACAGAAACTTTTCTGATCCTAGCGGGCTGTCAGGCGAGTTTTAATTAAAGCCGAGTTGGTGGAATAAACGGTAAAACGACGGAATGCGGCCGGACCGAGCACGTGCGGGACAACTGTGACTCTGACAGACTCCGAGAGGGTGTGGGTGACGTACAGTTGCTAAACGAGAGGGGGAGAAAGGTTCACCATAAAACTCATGTATTCATAGCAGGAAACACTCCCCCCCCGCCCCTGTTTTATACAAGTCATACATTCTGTATATGTAAAACAATCCATCTAACCCCCAACCTGAGTTAAAAATAGTTCATAAATCAAAGACAATGAAAATTACATTTTGAACCAGAATAATAATAATTTAGCCTAAATCCTTTATTTTATATAATTGACAGAACATAACTGACAGAAATAACAAATTAAAACTATGCTTATGATTATATGAAATAATATATTATGAAACAACTCTTTTTTTTGTATTAATTTTGAAACGACTGTTATTGTTAATTAAATATAAAAACAAAATGTTTTTAATTTTTGCAAAAAAAAAAGGTTCCAATTTATCCGAAGTTTTATTGAAGCTAATCGATTAAGGATAGGATTAGTAGTTAGTTTGTTATTATTAACTACAATCCTTATTCTGTTAGTTAGTAATGAAGATCAAATTACGAATCATATTTCCTTCATTATTCTAAAAGTTTTATAACATTACAACGAAAAGTAGTAAAAAGTATGCAAAATAAACTTAATCTCGAATGCTGAGTTGAAAAGTAATAATACGGTAGATTTTATGTGAATACGAAAAAAGTATATTCATCTTAGAATAAAAATTTACGAATTACAAAAACCACGTCAACCATGTTTACTGATAGAAATATTATAACCAACTAAAAATAATTTTCCAACTTTAATTAAAAAATCTAACACATTCCATCCAACTCGAAATAGTTTAATTCGCTTATTTATGTTAATAAATTAAAAACTGATAATAGATTTCAACATTCTTTTGATACATTCTGATTCCTTTTTGCAATAAAATAAGTGAAATAAATTTTTTTTCTACAATAAGAAATAATGGAACTAATAGTCTTCACAAATGGGGCAACATGGTTGGATAAATGACGTACTCTAATATTATGCTCTGACTTGTGAACAAAATTAGATTAAATACTATTAAATAACATATCTTGGTACAACCTTGTGTAATATATACTTAATTTTTAACAACGTAACAATGCCATTTTTTTATAGATTAACTGCTTTTATTATTTATTAGCATTCATATTTTCAAGAACGCGTAAAAATATTCTTTTTTAAACCAATTTGAATGAGCAGGATATTTAAATCAATAATATTACTTAAAACGATTGTAGGGACTTGTCATGAGTCACCGAAACACTCCTGAAAATGATGAAGAGTATCCTCAAATATAACAAGCATTCCACATTACATGCCAAGCTGATAAGGAAAAGTGAGAAATGTAGTGATTTTTTGTGACCTTCCGCACTAAGTCGAATTGAAATTCGCATATCAGCATACTAAACTCGCCGAAAACAAATATTAAAACTATATAAAAAGAGGACAGGAAATAGGCATAATTTTAAGTATTTCCGTACTAACTGCAATTTATATAATGCAATCAATATATGTTAAGTATTACGAAGCTAATGGTTGTAGTTAACCTTTCCTTATCATAGAAAATTCGGTAAAATAAGATCACAACACTTGGTGGTAACATCGTTCGAGCAGGTATCTTGTTCTCTTAACATAAATAATAAAATCGAATAATAAATATAGAGTTATATACAGAGTTGCAATAGACAGATTCGACAAAACAGTTTGGTTGCGGTCAAGTATAGACCTATTTGGTACATTTTTATTTGTGAACAAGTTATATAACATTGCTTTGATAAATTATTTTTAATTTCAAATTCGTTGATTATTTAATTAAACTGATTCTGCTAAGTTTGTATACGTTAAAATCTACACTTTAATTATATTAAATTAGAATAGAACTCTAGATTAAATTAAGGTATTAAAGAGAACTACCTAGGGTAGCCTAAAAAGTTTTGAATCTAACATAGAAAGACGTACTTTTTCTGTCAAATATAGTTTTATTTTTCAATAAAGTCTCCATTCAAGTCGATACACTTTTTTCAGCGATGCTCTAACCTCTTTAACCCTTCCAAATACTAGCTGGCATCTTTCTTCGCAAAATAAGCATTTGCGGATGCGATAACCTCGTCGTTCGTAGAAAATCTCTTTCCTTCAAACGAAAATTTAAGATTAGGAAACAAGAAAAGGTCGCTTGGGGGCCAGATCTGGTTAATACGGTGAGTGGTCAACCAATTCAAAGTGGAATTCGTGAATTTTAGCCATGGCGACTATCGAAGTGTGAGCAGGCGCATTGTCCTGATGGAAAAGCACTTCTTCTTCTTCAAATGTGGTCTTTTTTTGTAATTACTGCTTTCAGTTTGTCAAGTAATGATGCATAAATACTGTCCCGTTATTGTTTTACCTTTTTGAAGACAATCGTTAAAAAAAATTCTGTTACTATCCCAAAAAAACAGTCGCCATCACCTTCCAGGCTGATGCAATCGTCTTCGCCTTTTTCGGAGTATAGTATAAAAATTATACTATAAAATAATGGTACTGTACAATTCTCTAACGATGAATGTTTTAAACTATTAAAGTTCTTAGTGATTTTTTCCCTGTTGAGAAGACCCAGCGTATGTAACACATTGTTTCAAAACAGAAAAGGATATTATTATTATTGGTAGTATTTGGAGAGGTAATTCGTTGACTTTATTTCATCCAAGTCTCTTCTTAGGGTTACGACGCAAGTGAAATTCCTCAGAGTCGTTTTCTCTAAGAGTAAATATGTTCATTATATTAGAGTCCATAATTTATTCATTTTTATTGACAAACCTTTTGCGTTCTGGCTTGATCCCGTAGTATTTTATCCGAAATTTTCTCAATTAAAAAATCAATCAATTCGCATTGATTCATTTATTCTAGCCTTACGCCTAATATAACCTTGAAATGTACATACTCACAAAAAGATTCATCGTCGACCAAACAGGATTTTCAAATCTTTTACGTAATACCGTTCTATTTAAAGTAGGAAAATACAGTTGACGAATTTCATAGATTGCGCTATCAACTGAGAAATGCAAATGTTCCGACAGCAAATGAAACCATTCCGAAGCCTTACAGTGAAGTTTACCGGTTATAATGATCCGTACTACACAGGATACGTATAGGTAAGTATCCTGTATTAACCTATACTTATTCCGAATCATTTGTACTTGCTGCGATCAACTTTAAAGATTTTCCGAATTATCATTAAAAGTATCCAGTAATTCTGCAATAGCACTAAAACAAACACACGATTCCCTAAATCTATTCTCAGTGGCGCTGCTAAGATCGATAACGATGGGTTCGATATGATGCTGCTTGCGATAACCCAATAGCTGCCATAGGCAACGTTGAAAACCTGTTAGCTGCTACCAGCGATATGGGAAAACTGCTCATTGACTGCTATCTGTATCGGAAAAGACCCGTCGACTGCTACACCCGCTGAAGAAGAGGAAGGCACATTGACTGTTGCTGGCATCGATTGAAAACGAAAACTGCTGCAACTGCTGAGCTTGCTGCTGCGCTTGCTGCAGTCTGAAGATATTTTCCATCACAGTCTGCATTGTCTGCCGTAACGTATTCTACGCTGAATATTGCAACATCGTTTTGATCTGATGTCATGAATTTATCGACGCATTTAAAGCTGTACTAGTACCAGGTCGCATAGTTGACAGAGTATTGAACTACACGTTCGGTCGGTCTCTGTTGCTAGATTCACTTCATTTGTTGACCATATAATTCTAGCTGTTTCTATATTAAATGCAGCTCGAAAGTCTCTCCATTCTTGAATCCAAACTCCATCTGGATTTCCCTGCTTCAATTTCTGCACTAATTCTCTTATGTTATCTCCACAAAGAAAACGTTTCCAATCGTAGAATAATTCTCAATTCGTTAATAGGCAAGTCTGCTGCCACTGTTTTGTTTACGTTTCATAGTGTAAATAACAACGGATTTGAAATGTTCAGGTTATATCCTCTCAATCAGCTATCAAGTATAAAAACAGCTGTTACTCTTGTAACAAACAAAAGAACGAACCGGTTCGTTTATGTTTATTTGTTATCCAGTTCCGTCCTACTTCTGAACTGTAAGATGGCAAAATTAAGGATGAAACAGGCGTAATCTTATCAAAAATTTATTGAATATACAGTAGTAAACCATAAAATACATAGTGAAACGTGGTATCAATGGTAACTGATTAACAACACATATCGCACATTTCTTCTTTCCCGCGTTCGATATATACATCGATTATTATGCTCCCATACTTCGTACCATGCCAGCTTTGTACCATACTTCGTACCTCTTATACTTATATTTTTAAATTTATAAAAGTATATAAATACTTCTCAGTATGTAATACTACTTAGTTTCTCAGTAATCTGAGAAATAAAAGCTTTATCTAGCTTTAATAGAGAAACGACAATGTATCCAGTGAAGAGACAAACTAATCTGTGTAGTTTTAATTGTAAATTGTCCAGGACTGTACTTTAATGACAATCGTTCATTTCAAAACTTGTGGAAGTCTTAACCAAAAAATCTATAGTCCTAACAATTGAGTTAGTGTAATTTTACGTATCATGAAAGTAATACCCGAAGGCGACTGAACATACATATCCGAAGCTACGATATATACACAGTGTCTCACAAACACTCTTTGTTTTTTGTATTACTCATCTCAAATTCCTAAATAGTTCTCTTTCACTCTTTCTCCCCAACACTATAATGAACACGTTATTACATCATATGATTCTACACCTGGATTTGATGTTACGTCATACAATGTATGCGTCTGTACAACGCCTACTAAAATATCTGGTAAAGTTAAGAATCCAAAATTAATTTTTAGGATACAAAAACTAAATATAACTTAATAACGCTGTAAAAATTATAAAAAATAGAATATTGAAATTATTATCTCTTCGTGTATACTTCGGTTATACGTGTATGAAGTACGGAAGTATGTGTAAGTATTAAAAATGTATTTACAAGAAAGTTGAAAACGTACTAAATCAATAAAGAAATGGAATTAAAAAAAAAAAATTAAAAATGATTAGAATTATTATTTGTAAACAAAGAATATATTTTATTTTTGCAGTAAATATTATTTAACTGACAAATAACTTTTATCCTGTGCAATTTTTACATTCGGTTGATATTGAAAATAACATATCAAATGTTCAATTTAGAAAATCCGCTAAACTAATGATAAAAGACTTCACAATTAATAACCGGTAACAATTTTGAAACATCGCTGGCCAACAGGAATCTGCAGTTATTGCGATCGGTGTGGTATGATGGTATTTGTAGCAAAATGCGGGCAAGGGGTCGCCAATAAATTTAACGTTATCATTGTAAATGGCATGCCTCACTGCACCCCCAGTTATGTCAATTTATTTTCTTTGACATCATATCTAAAATTAGGTTGTCATTTGTTACGAAATGACTGAAACCGAGTCGCTGAAAAAATAAAACACGGTTTAGTACTGCTTTTGATAGGTTACTTAAAATAATACTATGAGAAACAATAAAAGGATAATTCTACCACTAAATCATTTATACAATAAAATAGATAAAATACAGTTCAAATTTAAAAAATATCGTAAAGGAAAACAGCCATTATTTCACTAAGAAAACAAACTATACATCGACCTGTATTATAACTGTTTAAAAAATTATTAAAAAGTTTATCGTTCGTATCGTTTAAATGGAACATTTAATAATTATCGTTAGATCACAGCTAAACTAAAATAATTATTTCAAGCGTAGATTAAAATGTTAGAAATATTTCATTGGAAAAAAATCCTTTTATTGAAAGACGAAGAAGCAATCTAAAGAAAAAATTACTTAAACGGTGGAGAATAAAACTTTTTTAAGTATACTAAAAAAAACTATATATCTTGTCTCTTAATGAAATTATCAAAGTTAATTTAATCAATCTAATTTAATTTAATCTTGAAGTTGCACTACCGGAAAAGAGGCAAAAAAACCTGAAAATATGTAAGTGCATAATATTTCGAAATTCCTACAGGTTTTCATAATTTGAATAGTAATCCTCAACAATGACCCATTTAAAAATCAACTATGCGGTAACATATACTCTTTAAAATATAAAATACTAATATTTAAAAATATTTATACTAATGCTACTTCATTACTTATACTGAGTTAATAATTCTAATTTTAGTTTTAGCACAAACAAATAAGTTATAATTCAAACTTCTTTTATAACTCTTCAGTGCTATCTTAGTTCACTGACTTTTAATCTATTTTTGAGGCGTAGACTTTCCATAATGCTATTATTTACATGCTCTCCACATCAAATAAATTTTATTTCACTAAAAATAAAACCTTTTAACGAAATATTTACACATTTTCTTCTTATATATAAATTACAGCGATTTTTTTTTTTGTATTTTTCACTAAATCATTTATTCTCCCAGAAAATGCTTAAAGTTAAAGTTTAGAAATATTGTTTAATTTGTTTGGTAAAAGATTATTAGCGCTAGCCTAGGGTCGGAAGTTAATGATTTGAGGCCAAACGAACCGAATATATTTTAATGCTAACGGTAACTCGGCCGTTGGCTATCTTCAGGAGATATTCTGTTGCTTGAAGATAATTAACCAAGCCAAGCAAAATTAAAAGCATGCTTAAATTAAAGCATGCCTTTTAAGTACATAATTGTAACACAATCTGTTAACGAAACAGACGCAGCACAATAACGTTGGGTTTTAATAAAATGATGTATTTAATAAAGTTATTTACGTTGCATATTTTGATTCATTTGCACATTTAATAGAATAAGTGTACTACTGTAAGTTAACAGTAGGTATTAAGCATATTTATACACGTTTGAGCAATACTGAAATTAATGTTCCTCTGCAAAAATTATTGTACTTATATATTAACGGTATAAGACTTAGTTCAAGGAAGCGCGATTTCTAGCGTTACTTATGATTTTTATGGAATATTGTTTTGATAGAACTTTTGTCTTATTTACCTTATTTAAAACACGTTTTGGTGTATCAAATGATTACTGGTTACAGAAGATAGACTTTAAAACAGATTTTACGTAGATCTTCGCTTGGTCTAAAAAATAAATTTTAAAATGTGTTCCAGCTACACAAACGACAACATAGTATGTATAAATACGAATACATGTATAAACTACTTCTTCTTCTTCTTCATCTTCTTCACCCTTGTCAGGCAGAAATAATTTTGAAATGACACCCTTGTATAATGAATAAGTAACTACTACTAATAAATGTAGGATAAATGAATATCGAAAATATTAAAAATATTGATTAAAAGATTATAAAATATTAATTAAAACATTAAAAAAAAATAAAAATAAAGTATTAAAAGTAAATTGATTATAAATACAAATTGATTACAAATGTAAAATATTAAAAGTAAATTGATTATAAATACAAATTGATTACAAATGTAAATATTAAAAGTAGATTGATTATAAATACAAATTGATTACAAATACTATAAGTTTTATTAGTTTTTTTAAATGTTTTCAAGATTAAAATGATTTGATGCAGAGTACAAAAACATCAAATGTCATATAACACAAATAAATTATGTTTCCGAACGTAGTCGTTTTAATTTTAAAATAGTTAAAAATAATCAACAGGCATATCAACAACATATACGTACACTGTTATTATCGTATATTAATATATTGTTAAATAACGTATAACAAGAGCTACAGGATTAAAAATTAAAATATGACTATACAAACGAATAAAATTTTGTTTCACTATTTTAGTTATATTATAGGTACTTAACTATGTTGCAGTATGGAATCCGTATAAAAATTTTCTTAAGTTTTTACAATTAGTTTGATATTTTAATAGTATTTTTGATGTTAAATTTGATGATGCGTTCAAATGTCGAAAAAAATCTTTATATTCCTTTAAAATTGTGGTGTGATAATAAGATTTACCAATTGAGATTTAATTTTGCAATTTTTAATAGTAATTAGTATTTCTAACTATCGTAACATAACATAATTAAAACATTATAATGAAAGGTTTTTGTTACAATTTGTATAATCTATATATTGTAACTATTTCTTCTAAACTAAAAGATGTGTGATGCCACTACATATTGAAAAACTATGCCACTTCATATTTTCAAGTATTGTTAGAAATATATATTAAATCTTCAATAAGATTTCTGAGTCAATTTAACATTAAATTTTCCTTTAAAAATCTATTCTTAAGATTACTTAAAAAATAAAAAAGTAAAAATAAATGAACGTTGAATGACAACATTTTAAGAAATGCTATAAAAATGAGCATACTAGTGGTGCGTGCGAAATGCGTGTATATATGGAATTACTGTCGATAGATATAAAAAAGAGAAACTAAGAAAAGGTAGAAAGCTGTGAATGAAAAATGAACAATAATTTGGAAACTCTCATTTGAGAGTACGGTGCGAGATATGAAAATACCTCGATGGGTTGTCATTTCTCAAAGAAATTTCTTTGTCTAAGACTTTAAGCTCCGCGAGAAACGCCACGTTTTGTCTTGGGTGTACGCCGAGTGCCGTTCCTTGTCCCTCGTCGACCTACCGTAAACTTTCAATTGAAAACTTTATATTTTGATTTCAAAGTTCAGTTCTACCGCTGATTCAACTCAACTGAATCGAGACGTTGATTGAATTCTGTACTTTAAAATTATTTTTCTTATTGCACTTCAACCATTATAAAAATAAAGTAAGGGATTGTGACGTTAATACGAAATGTAAAATACGTGTACTGTAAGTACTACCAAGACAACATTGCGGTAATTTTCGATTGGTGGTGAATGTAACGAAAAGAGGTGAAATAAAAAATCCTTTAAATCTCTGCAATTTATTATTTTATGCAAACACAATATACAAAACTGTAAAGTATTTGTCAACGTAGAACAAGTTTTTGATCAATTTTCAATAATTAATAAAGTTATACTCATACATACTTAGTTATAGATACATACTCATACTTAGTTATACTCATTCATTTAATTTAATTGATTTTTTATCATACAAAAAGAAAAACCAGAATTATAATTTTTTAAAGCTGTATTATATACTTATGTATATAAATAAAAGACAATCTTTGTTTTGTGTGTGCCCTAATAACACAAAAACTACTTAACCGATTTGGCTGAAAATTTCACAAAATATTATTTGTCCTGGGAATGGTTACATGTTATTAGTTCCATAATATTTAATGATATGATAACATTAATTAATCAGATAATGACTGTCTCCGGAAATCGATATTGACAAAGATAATCGCTACAGACGATATCTATCGATATATATATATATATATATATATATATATATATAACGACATTAAATTTAGTGATATTTAAAAATCGAAGGAATTTTTAGTAAAAATTTTAATTTTTTTATCCGTAACAGAAATGAATACAGGAAAATGCAGCCACTCTTAAAACTAGAGATGCAGGGAATATTTATTTTATTAAAATGATGAACTACATGTTAGATAAATTCGTAGATGACTTAGAAACATATGAAAATTAAATCGGTTATTTTATTTATGATTCGCAAAATTTTAAATTTTATTCTAAAAAAATGTTCTTGTTGAAAAGTAAATAAATTTTCTTCTCCCAGATAAATGTATACACATATATATGATGGAACACATATATACACATTAAGTTTTCAATGCATTATTTGAAGGTAAATTGTATATGGAAATCACACAAGAGAATGGAAAATTGGAAGAATTCCAAACTTATGAAAGTCTGAGAACTGCTTCGCCATAAATAAAATAACGCTCCAAAATAAGAGCGCTTTCTTCCTTTTCAGAGCAAAGAATTGTTTTCAAAAAGGAAAGAGGAATGTAAAGATGCAAAATATTTATCACAAAAACTGAATTTATCTTCACTTTCATATCGGACAACCATTCAGTTGTAAATCTTAAACGTAAAACATCCTTGACCATAATTTTCAAATAACTTTTAAGAGGACATTTGTGTTTAGGTTATCACTAAAAATGTAAGCCGAATTCCAATACAGTAAATCTATGGAAAAATATATAGCAACGTATATTAATTTTGTATGCATGCATAAACGAAGTATAAATAACAATGCTGAGAGCATTTTCAGAAATAATATTTCTACGATAATGTACTAAAGAAAGAAAATTTATAGAAATATATTTGAAAAGTGTTACAACGAAAATCTTAACTATTGGTAGTAAAATAAAAATTTTAATAAAAGTACAACTAACTATACAATTACTAATAGTATAATTATTTTAATTAGTAACAGGCCTACATAAAATTATTTTAATTATAGGCGTCAGATTATTAATTTGTAGTACAAATATAGAGAAAATAACTGTAGTCTTGTTGTAGCTCAGTGTATAGGCAAGTAATCAGAAAAATAGAAAACTATAAACCAATAATTACTTCAGAATTCTTACATAATTTCTCTAAAGCATATTGCAAAAGCAATATACGAGAAAAGAAACTGGTTTATGTGAGCTGTAATTCAATTAAATACTTTAAAAAATGAAGAATTTTTACGTGATATCTCGACGATTTCAGTATATTTCAAGATCTAATATACTCATGTCACTTTAAGTTCTATTTCTGATGTAAACAAAAACAAACTGCTAGTACGAGCTAGTTGTGATAATACGAGTAGAACATAACGGTTTTGTAAGCTTTTCTGATTTATGCGGGCACTGTTATTAGACAATACAGTCTACAAGTGTTATAAAACCCAGGTGATTTACGTATGTACTCTCTGTAATAAAACTAACACTACTTCATGCTGGTGTAATAGCTGATCAGTGTGCAACGTTAAAATCGATTATGATAACATGATAGAACTTTCACAAGATTGAATTCCATTTAAAAATATATCATAAGTTACGAGAAAACAACCGTCATCATTGAAGAAATAAACAATCCTATGATTGAGAAAATTACAATTTAGTAGATAAATGGATTTTGAGTCAAACCGTAACCAATTTAGGAAGCTAAGAATAAACCATGAATTTCCCACAAGAAAATAAACACAGAGGTATTCGAAATCTAAAATTACCATATTTATAATAAAAATCACCTTTGTCCCTTATTATATAACTTTGATAAAAAAAAGCGTACGTTTGTTATTTCACATCTAAAAATAAGGAATTATAACCCTCAAGGCAGTAAATTTAAATCCAGGAAAATTGTTTATTCAATAAAATAATGTACTGTTCTGTAAAATAAAATTATTATTGGTGTTTTAATTAACGTAATTTTGACTTCCTTGTTCAAAGTAAAGGAAGTATTGTGATCGCGAAAAATCTCGGTTTTCAGATTTCAACGGAAATATCCATTTTCACCATCCCTGAATCAATTTTGACTAATTTTGGCATGACATCTGCTCGTACGTATGTACCGTGCACAACTCAAAAACGATTAGCCGTAGAATGTTAAAATTTTGGATTTGGGGCTATTGTAACATCTAGTTATGCACCTCCCATTTTGATTACAATCGACTGAACCAAGTGTTCAAAAAAGTCCAAAATCCAAGTGTTTTAGATTAACAAATGGTTTTTTTTTAACAGTAGTAATATACCCTCATTGAGAGCTTTTCAACGATATATCTACGTAAGTGGTACTTATTTTCATTGGTTCCAGAGTTATAGCCAAATAAAGTTTTAATTAATAAAATATTTTGATCTCACACGGGGAAGGACATCGGTTTGAATCCGACTTCATATACATATATTTTTAAAAAAAAATATATTGATTTATTAATGATTACTAACCTCTGTAAAAAAAATTTAACAATAAATAATATTTCATTACCAATAAAAAATCAGAAGTTGTTAGTGAAAAAAAATTTTTATGTAGTTTTCATTTAAAAAAAAAAGTGTAAATGTTAGTTAATAGGCGTACAAAGAAGTCATGTGGTGTCCATATCAGACTTTTTTTAAAAACAGACACTAAACACAGGTTTTAGTTTCATAATAAAAAGAAAGGGTACGAATAATTAATATAATGAATTTTTATTCGTTACAATATATATTATTATATATAATATTATAATATATTGTTATTCGTTACCAATATTACACAAATAAATACAACTTACTTCTGAAGGTTCTGTGTGTTTAAATTGTTCCTGTACAAACGCATACGTTAACTATGTAGGCTATGAAGTATACTTATGTGCATCCTGTTTTAATTAAGAGTTTACTGCTTTCTCTACATTTCACTATAATCTACCAAATAATTAACATATTTACGTTTAAAGTGAAAATTCTCGCTTTACAAAAAAAAAATGTAAAAGTTATTCCAAAAGGTAAAAAAAAAAATGTATTAATATTTTTAAAAAATCAATTTTTTTTTATTTATCCACATTTTAAACAGCATTATTAATAAATACTTACAGAACCAAGTCAAATAACTAGTTTCTAATTAAAGAAAAAAATTTAAATCATTCCACATAAATCAAAACCCTTTTATTAGTATGCCAGATATTAATTTTTTCATCTTTAGTTTGTTTAAAAGTGCCTTTACAAGATTTGATGGTTTTAATTTAAAATATTTTTTCTTTTAACGATAATATGAAGCTATTATGATTAAATATTCCACAGCCGGTGCTCCGAAGATGCTATAAAGATCCTTTCTATTATAAAATCAAGAATTCTGGAATTGGCAGCAAAATTATTGAGATTTAGCAATTTCACAAAAGCTTTTTAATCTAAACGAAATAATAGAATTGAAGTAATGATTGCTAATGCCAAAAATACAGACTTCAACAAAATAAGAAAATTCAATGTCCTTAATGAATTAAAATATGGATATTAATAAAGGTTAATATCCATATTAACCTTTAATAATATGGATATTATTAAAGGTTAATAATATATACTATAAACGTAAACGTTATTTGTGTTTGTAAAAAAATTTCATCTACGTAGAAATTTGATAACATTTTCCATCTATGTTTTTTCACCTAAGACAATCATTATGACAAGAATTTTTCAATTTAAAAATAAAATATTCTAAAAATAAAAAAATTAAAAAACCATTTTCAGAAATAAATGAAAAACACCAGATCTAGAGCTACTTGGGTTTTATAGCATTCAAATAAGATGATAAGACTAATAATTTATTGGAATGATAAGATGTTTTAATGAAACAGTTACCTTTTAGTAAATATAAAATTTATATCACGATCTTACATGTACGGATTTTATGAAAAGTGGAGTTTATACAAGCCGATTACAAACTAATATAAAATCTAAAATGCTGTGTCATCTAAGGGAAGTTTAAGAGATTTAAGACAAAAAAAGTAACCTGTAAATCCGGTAGATGAATAAATATTTCATTGAAACAGAAACACAAAAGTAAATAAATAATTAATTAAACAAATAAATCGTTTACAAAACTACTTCGGGGGCATCGTTCCAACGGAGCTTGTACATAATTAATGTCGTACACTACAGTCGTTGGACGAGGGGTTGAGCTTGTGGAGTTCTGTGCTAGTACTGCGTTCGGCCTCAACTCCCGAAACTGGGCGGGACCGACACGCAGGACTAGGGATTACACGGGACCAGGGAATTGCTTTTCTATTTAGATAGGACTAGGTGAAATAATCCCGACCGGTGTACAATGTCCGAGCAAGATTAATTCACTCCCTTCCGCCTCCTGCACTTACATACTTCCTGTTAGCTCATTTGCATTCTCATTGCCACCTGATCCCGAACGTTGTCGAGACCTTAACAACATCGTCACCCTTCTAACACACAAGTGCTCGCAACACCAACAAAACCGTCTAGCAAACGACATGCTAGTCTGTGATACATGATTTACGATAATCCTAGGATAATGCTAGGCAGACAATTTGTCTCGGAGAACTGAGACTGCTATGACCCTCAAACAAAGGAATATACTTTTGTTTTATTCATATTAGTAGCTTGCTTATAAAAGTGACAAGAGTAACCTAATGCAAAACAAGAATTTGTAGTTGAAAATATTATACATAATACAAAACATCTAAAACATATAAACATCTAAACAATCCTTTATTTTTAAATATAATCTTTTCTTGTACATGTGAAAATCTTTTCAGGGATAACTGAAAGTATTTAGTTCAATCAAATTGTATATGCTGTTGTTTTTGCTTTCGGGAAAACCAGTTAAGTTAACTTTGATGAATTAAGAAAGGAATGAACTGTAAATTTAGCTCCCATTATACGATCTATTTACAAAAGATAAAACAAAAATTATAAACAGGAAATTAATTGTTAGATGCAACGAATTATTTTGCAAGAAAGTAATATTTTTATAACAGGGTAATTATCAAATGAAAAAATTTGAAACATTTCTAGTTTTCTGTAAGAAAAACCTAAAGAAAATATTTCACGGCAAATTCAAAAATATGGGAAAGCAAAACAGAGATAATCCTGTATATAAAGAATTCCAAAGTTCGTAAGTTAATCCACTTATTCTGTAATCCAAACATTTTTTACTCGTCTAATCAATTTGTGACTTAATTGCGTTTAATTTTAGGAAAAATCATTATATTTTTACTATTAATACTTTTCTACTTAAACAATTTTTATATTTATGCCGAAAGAAAGAATGGCAACATTTTTAGGAAAATTTAAACTATTTTATTTTACGAGTTGCTAAGTTGTTATTTTTATTTAAATAAGACTAACTTTAAATTTGTTCAAAAATATAGTAACGAAGGATAATGGCTAGAAAAATAACAATAAATTAAATGAGAAAATTTGTTTAGTTCTCTTAACAACCAGTGTGTTCAATTTTATCGGTGTTTTTTCACGAAGTGAAACTTGAAAGTTTTATTCCAAGCATACTGTATCCAGCGTCAATTGTTCAGCCAATGTAATTATGGTGTCATATTATTGATATCTCTTATTTAAAAACTAAAACCTAAGACATCAGTATTTGACAATTCCGTTTCCAAGAATCGTTTCCTAAAAATGAAACTATTTGGGCATAAGACACGTATATTTAAGATATGAGGAGCTAGTGCCAAATTATAGTTCAGCCGACTAGACGGTTCTTGAAATATCGATTGGACAAAACAGAAAGAAAAAAAAAAAGAAAAAGGCAAGTAAAAGACAAATCTTACGAGAAAAAATGAAATTATAATTGTATTCAGTATCAGTTCAAAGCATTCAGTGTCATAACCAGAATAACAAAAATATGTAAATACAAGAACATAAATTAACAAGCTTAAGTTAGCGTTTAACATTTTTATTGGTGTTGATGAAATAAATAATTTCTTAAAGAAATTAGGAAATGTAGATTTTTCAAACACGTTCAAACAGATACAGTTCAAAATACCGCCATAAAAATAAGATTAATAAAGTTTTAATTGATTAGAAAATTCAATCGCTATAAGTAAAAAAATGAAATGATGTTACACACTTTTTTTGTGAAGATCTGCATCTTAATTCCCATATATTGAGAATAGGTAGGAAACTTGCTTGATTCATGTGAATAAAGTTGAAGAGTTTTTGAGCGGATGAAGAGAAAGGATCAGGTATTAGAAGACGATGAAAAGGATAGAGAATAAGAAAACTAATGAAGTTTAAATGTAATAACCTATAGTTATAAAATTATTTATAGAATTAAACCTTTTTTTTTAAAGGAATTTGTTTCAAAGGACACATTATTGACTTAAGAAAAATATAAATGTGAACAGATAAAGAAGATCACGGAAGAAGAGAATGCTTATGTGGTATAAGAGTTGAAGGTAATTACAAAAAGAAGGAGATGAACATGAAAATATTAAGATGAAGAGAATAAAAGACCCTTTGGAAAAAAAAAATAGCACTAAAAATGGTCAAGTTCTCGGATGATAATCTAATTAAAATAAATATGATAAAATAATTACTCGTAAAGTATTACCTCCTAAAGATTAATTTTTATTATAGAACAACTTTATAATGGATGAGAATATATTTTTTAAATATTAAATTTTATACTACGAAATATAAAAATAAGCCGCACAAAACTATTTATAAACGAAGTATTCTTAGATGAATAAAATTTATGCGCTTGTTATCTTAAACATAATTTACAACTTTTAAAATATAAAACACAATGCTATTAAGTGTCAAGGAATATTAGATTAAGTGTACAAATTAATGGTTATCATACGTGAGATAAGTCCGAGCGTGCTTTACTAGTTTGAAAACAAAGGGTGAATTGTTGCATGCGAGTGTGTACGTTTCCACGAACCAGGCGGTTATATGTGTTGTAGTTTTGCACACGAACCGATGTTTCGTATTGTTACCCTCAACTTCACTTAAAATAAGAATATATATCTTGTCAAATAATATCAAATTCACATGTCAAACGGAAGTAGCATTCCTATTTCCCTGGCTTAAACAGCCTTGTCAAGCCCTTTAACGTTTCACTTTGGCTCTACCTTTATATATGCCACTTGATTTATTTCTTTACCTTATAAATATATTGATTGTGATACTTTTATCAAAATATCTTCTATCCTAATTTTGTGATTTTTAACTAATTACTTATTGATAATTAATAAAATTACTTGGAACGTATTAAAAATCAGAACTTTAAAACTTTAAAAAGGAAAAACTTACAAAAGGAGATAAATAAATAAATAAATAAAAACTCGATGCAAGCGTACTTAGTAAAAATACTTAACATTTTTTCCAATATTTAGGCTATTGTATGATTTTGTACTAAAAACATATTACGTAACCTTAACTCATCAAGGTCGTTAGAAATAATAATAAGCTTTCAAAACTATTGAAGTATTTTTAAACATTTCCAATTTATAATTTCAATAATCTAATTTTACTAATAAATTTACAAAAAAAGAACAAAAAAATGTTCACTTTAGTTTCAATTTGGGTTTTTATTATTTTGAAAAATGGTAAAAGATAATTTAACAAGAGAACATACGATTTATTTATTTCAAAGTTAAAACTATTTATCTAAAATAATTATAATTACCCTAGAAAATCAAATAAAATTTTTGTTTAAATAAATTATAGAAAACTTTATACATATATTTTCTTTCTTTACCGTTCATTATTCGTATTTTTTAAGTGTAAAATTAAATGAAAACTGACGAGTGATTTAATGAAAAATTGTAAGATATGTTAATTTCATAAAATATATTCGGATAACATGTTAAGAACACAGTTTAAATGGGAATGAATAAAGTCAGAAATATAAGGCTGACTGAAGATGTGATCTAAAGATGATGTCAATACTATTTAAGATGAACATCATCTTAAGTAGAAGATAATCTGTCAACTTAAATAGAATCATTTATTGATGCTCTATTACAATAGACTCTATATTAAATAAACATAAGTAAATTATGTTTATTGAACATATTCATGATGTTTAATAAACATTTAATCAGCTAATTGACCAGAAATTACTAAAAAAATATATTTATTCAAAAAATCTATCTTCAAAGAAAGACATCAACAAAGATCATTATTTCAGTGAGATTAATAAAATCTAAAACTGTTATTTTTACTTAACGAAAGAAAGAACTAAGCAATGAAAAGTGATATAAATGAAATTATTAACGGGAAATTAAAATAATTCCGTTCTGCGACGATGACATATATTCAAAAAACTTTCGAATCTTTTTTTTATCATTCAATTTGGTGGTTAAAAATTGTCAAAAATTTAATGAAACTATCTCACTATTTTTCAGTCCTTGATTTCAAAAGTCGTTTTGAACAAGAAACATTACGCTCCCTAATAAATTATAACCTCTCAATTAGTACAATTGCTTTTTGTTATACAATGCTGACGAGTATTTAATATTTTGTTGGCAAAAAATTTAAGATTATATTGTTCTTGTAAAAATTGTACTGTTGGATTAAAATAATCGATTAGAGAGGAACTTAATTATGAACAATGGAATGACTTTCATTCCAACTGAATAAAAACTATGAATACTTTCAACTGAATAAAAATTATGAACTTTTTTCCCAGATACGTGAATAATAATAATGTAACTTTGAAAAATTGCTAAAGGATCACCATACTAACACTATTTCAACCTACAAAAAATTCGGCTTGCCGCGTTTCGTCCTTATTTATTACACGAAATAAACTTTTATTAAATAGTGTTACTATTGATTTAATAACTTTTATCAATATAAAAGTTATTCTAACGATGATGTTTGTTCATATAAATTAAATTTTCCTGTTCTTGAACAAAAGCTTTTTCTATTTTGTGTTGACAACAGTAAGCAACCATAATGAATAAATATACTAAAATCTTTTCTTTTTCTACTCTTCTCAAGTATATAAGCGCATAGTAAATTTCACAAATCCGCAATTATCTTAAATTTAAAAAAGGAAGGGGTTAAAAATTATTGTAAATTTTAAACTTATAAATGTATTTAAGAATGTTTAAATTCAGTTTAAAAAATGTAAAAATCAATCGACGAAAATGTTTTTACAAAAATACTTTTATTCAAAAGTATTAATCTTAAAAGTTGAAAACATCCAATAGCATATGTAAGAACATAAAACACTAAAACTGCTAAAAACGGCATTTGAAGATTTTACAATTTTATCTTATTATATCGTTCGGTTTAATGCTAAAAAACAGAAACTGACTTAATTTACACCGAAAGAATAATTAACTAGTTATATAATAACTAGTTAATATATATATTATTAATATATAGTTAATATAATAATAATATATTAAGAATAATATACTAGTTGGTTTTATAAAGTAAAATCAACTTTATTTTAAAAAGTAAAAGTTTTGTAAACAACTTTATAAAAAATTAAACGGAGAAATAATTTTTGGTTAACAAATGAATATTTTCGATTAATGAAAAGGTTTATTCCTGCAAGAAGCATTACAATATTCAGAGAATCTTTACAAATTATTAACATTTAAATATTTTTGTTGATTATTAACATTATGAAACTTCGTTAATGTATATATACTAGCTGATCCGGCAATACTTCGCCATTACTAAATTTGAGTATATATATATATATATATATATTAAAGAATACAAATGAAAATTTTGTAAAACATTAAATACTAAACATAACGGAACTTCACAAAATTTAACCTTTCCCTTTTTCGCTTCTTCCCATCTTCCCTTTTTTCCTTTTTCCCTTCTTTCTTTTTTCCATTTCTCCCCATTTCTCCCCTATTTACCTTTTCCCTGTTTCTCTTTCTCATTTTTCGCAAAAATATTTCTTTCCGTAACTAATATATACATTCTGAATATGAGCAAAATCGAACCATAAATGCAACTTTTCCAAATATCTCAACCCCCAGTGCCATCTAGCGTGTTCATTTTTTGCTGAGGTATTTCTTTCCATGTAACAGATATACTGAAATTGAGCCAAATCGAACCATAAATACAATTTTTCCAAATATCTCGACTCCAGCTCCACCAAGCGGGTCCAAACTAATTCAGAAACATTTGGGGGCGTGCACATAGCAACTCACCAAATTTCATTGCAATCTGATGAATGGTACAGGAACGCATTCGAGACAAACAAACATTCATTTTTATATATATCTAGCAGACCCGGCAATGCTTCACTATTACTCACTCTCTCTGTCTCTCTCTCTCTCTCTCTCACTCTCTCTCTCTCTCACTCTCTCTCTCTCTCTCACTCTCTCTCTCTCTCTAATATATATATATATATATATATATATATATATATATAGAGAGAGAGACAGAGAGAGAGGGAGAGAGAGTGGGGGAGAGAGAGTTTAAATGAACACTTGAAAATTTGATAAAAAAATTAAAAAACTGAACTTCACAAATTTTACCTTTCACTTATTCTCCTTCCCCTTTTCCAATTTCTCCCTTTCACCCTTCTCTGTCACCCCTCTCCCAGTTTCCTTTTTACCCTTTCCCGTTTTCCCCTTTTCCCCGTTTTCCATTTTCCCATTTTTCCCTTTTGCACGCGCGTAAATCGGTCCATTAGTTTTTTGGTCTTTAGCGGACACACATTCGAACATGGCTTATATGTAAATATATATATATCGAATAAAAAATCTGTTTGTATATTTGTTTGTTTGTTTCATACATATCTCGACACTGCCCCACCTTTCTGGTATAGTTTTTGTAAAAATATTTCTTTTCACGTAACTAATACTCATATTCTGAATATGAACCAAATCGGTCCATAAATATAATTTTTCTAAATGTCTCAACCCCAGCGCCACCTAGCGGGTCCAAATTAATTCAGAAACCTTTCCTGGCATGTGTCCAACCATTCCCCAAGGTTTCATTGCTATCGGATGAACAGTTTAGGAAGGCATAAGAGACATACAGACAGACAAATATTCATTTATATATATATATATATATATATATAATCTAATATATATATATATATATATATAGATAGACACAAGATTTGACATTTATAGACAGAAAGACTCAAAAGTTCCGCTAAACAAAAACAAAAAAAAACATTTATTCAGGCATTGTATGAAAAACTTAACTAAATAAATTATTTTCCTGAATGTCTGGGGGCAATTCGCTCCTGTACGCAGTAGCCGCATAAGTCTTTCGTGAAATTGCCACAGTTTTCATGAATAATGTCTTTTGTATGATACCTATTGTTGCATAAAACTTATTTGCACCTGTTGTTGCAGCACACTTGCTGCAACAAGCAAAAGCACTTACTGTTTCTATTACTATTAATGCATGTTTTATCTCTACCTCATTAAAGTTTACAGGTTATTTTACATATTCTTGTTATATTGAAATAATTATAAATATATTATTAAACGGTTAATCAGTAACTATAATATTTTTTAATTTACAGTATTTTTAATTTACAGGTAATTATGTTTGGAGGGTCGCTTTATATGGAAGTGAAACTTGGACGATCGGAGTATTTGAGAAGAAAATATTAGAAGCTTTTGAAATGTGGTGCTATAGGAGAATGTTAAAAATCAGATGGGCGGATAAAGTGACAAATGTAGAGGTATTGCAGCAAATAGATGAAGAAAGAAGCATTTGGAAAAATATAGTTAAAAGAAGAGACAGATTTATAGGCCACATACTAAGGCATCCTGGAATAGTCGCTTTAATATTGGAAGGACAGGTAGAAGGAAAACATTGTGTAGGCAGACCACGTTTGGAATATGTAAAACAAATTGTTAGGGATGTAGGATGTAGAGGGTATACTGAAATGAAACGACTAGCACTAGATAGGGAATCTTGGAGAGCTGCATCAAACCAGTCAAATGACTGAAGACAAAAAAAAAACAGGTAATTAAATCATACTGATGAAATCTTACCGATTTTATTGCGTTTACTTGAGCAGTTTACTTGTAATTGAAATTAAATTATGGAAATGAAATTGTTTGTTACGCTATATAGTGTAAAAGAAGAAAAAATAAATGAGGCATATGAGAAGTTTAGCACCGGGCTAATGCCTTAGAAATGAGGAAAATTCACCAGATTAGCGGAAACAAAATTGCAAGAGCACAAAACCAATCATGAAGGGAGAAGTCGAGAAAGCAACGAAGCGTGTACGCGTGAAATAAGGCTTATTTAGCGCAGTCCCCTGTACAGAACTGGCCATGGCATGGCAGTCGCATAGGGTGTAGAGACATGAGGTTGTATCTTCCATCGGTTTCTCTCTTTCACTCATTCTCTCTCTCACTCTCTCTCTCTCTATTTCTCACTATCTTGCTCCATCACCGGTCTCGATAACTCTCTCTTGCTCTCTCTATTCACGGTACGCTATATCAACTCCTCTCTATACTCGACACTGTCCTTTAACCCCGTTCAGTGGCTCCTAATGATTTATTAACGATGTCTATGTCTGTTAGACCTGCTAGTCTTGTCATCCCCTGCAAATGCTTTATCTACAGTACAGTAGATCCACTTCCCTTATACGGTTGAAACATCCCTTTCGATTCGCTACTTTTTGGGAAACGTAAAGATTTGCTTACGTCGCTAAAATCGGAAAAATATGACATCATTCTAATGGATTTATTATTTCCTTTACATTAAAAAAATAAATCGCATTATTAAAAGGCAGTGATTTTTTTTTACTCGTATTTTTTCAATATTTTGGATTCAAGAGTCAAATCTTATTTCCAGAGTAGAATAAAATTCTCTTAGGTTCATTAATTGAAAAATATGCAATTCTTTTATTACGAATAAAATTAAAATTATTTGAATGGGGAAATTGTTTCCTCGATCACAAAGAAAACACAAGTATTTTTTTTCCTGTTTAGCCTCCGGGAATCGTCATCAGGTATTACTTCAGAATATTACCATCAGGTATTATTCAAATCCGAATAAAAGTATGTGTTTCTAAGAAAAAATATAATAACCTGAAAAAAGTTTTTTAAAGAAAAAAGGTTACTCGTGACTATAAGATGACTCCAAAAAAGATTATTACCAATATCGACCTAAATAGTTCGTGATTTGCCTAAGAACTAAGTAATGTTATATAAACTAAGTTTTGGTATATGAAAAGCATTAGTTTTTTTAAGAGTGAGCTGACCATAACTCAAAGCTTAAGATAAGTGCACCATGATCTTTATGTAGTGCCTATATGTTAATGGTACGTTAGTATTTATGTTTATTATCATTTAAGCCAATATTGATTCAATTGCAGTAATTATAAAGTTGTCTTTGGTTATAATGCGCCACCCCACCCAATTTTTAAAGCACATAATTTAAAAAAAAAAAATAG
Organism: Lycorma delicatula; assembly: GCF_047948215.1. Lineage (NCBI taxonomy): Eukaryota > Metazoa > Arthropoda > Insecta > Hemiptera > Fulgoridae > Lycorma > Lycorma delicatula. The sequence continues at coordinate 69,010,388 of NC_134456.1, read as the reverse complement.
TGTGACTTCTAAAAAAAGAAAATACGGTAATTTTTAAATCTGTACAAAGTATTATGATAAGCATAAAAAAGAACATAAAACTTTAAAAAAATCGTAGAATTATTATTATTTAAAAATCATAGAATTTTTTTTCAACCATATAAGAATTATTTGGTCTAGTTATACTTGTTTTTATTATTCCAAAATGAACATTTTCATAGACTGTGGCAATGGGACGCCAGAAACCGTGCTTTTACGAGTAAAAATATACGATTATAATGCTGAAGAATTCTAGTCGGAAAAGAGATATTTACCCTGAATTGTGTACTTATTTTTATGAACATTATAAATATATATATATGTCATTTACATCACATCATCATAATAGTCACGTTTATTTTTTTATTTTTAAATAAACGGAGCTTTTAGAGTACCCTTGATCCTATTTAATGTTGTGAGCATTAAGAACATCGTAATCTAGAATTCGCTTAGTCTTATTTTGATAAGAAATGTAATTTTGTCTGGATTTTACTGTACATTTTAGTGGTAATTTGCATGAATACAGGAAACCTCTAGATATAATTTTATGATAGCTTTTAATACTGACACGGTTAAGTTATATACAAAGCAATGAAACAGGCTATTACTTTATTTATGTAAATTGTGATTTTTACATTACTATAACAAAGTTATTTTGGAAATAGATAATTAAATATCCTACTTTATTTAATAAATCACACCAGAATGAAAGAAAATTCTTCAGAAAAATCACGTTATTTTTACAGAAAAAAAACTTTTTTATTAGCGTGATCGTATTTTTTTGCGAAATTCCTCATCAACAACAAATAATCATAGAAATAACTCAGTAATAATGAAATCATCAATAATCACAGAAATAATTCAATGAGATATAAATTCATATAAAATGAAATAATGTAAGCTAAATTTTTGCAATTCTTTCTAAGAATGGCGGAATTATTTTACCCCTTAAATTTTTGGAATTTATGTACGAGACATCTACCATTTGATACAAGAATGTTTGTTGTTAAAAAGTAGAATTGCCACTACAAACAGCTGTTAAAAAAAATGTTATTAATAGAAAGTTAATGAAAAACGTTCAATAATATTGGACTTTTATTTTGTTTTTTAAATAAACAGTTTCCCTTAGTAAAAGGTATATTTAAAATTTAAAGTGCATTTATAAAACAGCTTTATGGTTTGTAGCTGATTTGCTGGTATAAACTATATATATTTTTAGGGAGGAGATGAAAAGTTGTTCAAAATTAAATTTTTTTTCTCTTACTAAAATAGAGGGTATGATAGTCTACGGAGATTTCCGTCTTAACCTGTTCATTCAAATTTGTATTTGAATAGTAGAGATGCTATTTGTTTAGAACGAAGTCTTTAAGCAAAAAAATTAAGAATTTATCAAAAAAAAAAGTTTGGTGAGATTTATTAGAGACAGCGATTTTAATGATTAGTAACGTAAAATGATCGCTATTCTGGAATCTTGAATTTTAAAAAATATTACAAATATATATTTATTTCATAGAATACATGCGATTACACATGTAATCAGTACGTTACAGAATGTTTCAATTCTCTCTTGATATAACAATTTTTTGTTTAAAATATAAAATATATAAAGGCAGATACACAGAAAAAACAATTTTCGGTCTTGTTTTTGGAAAATATTTTTTTACTTATGTCTTGAATGGATTCTCTAAGCTATTACTATTTTCTATGTTTGCGTGTAGAGTATAAATGTTTCAGTCAATCTACGAAATAATAAATACAATTTTAACAGCTATTATTATACAACACAATAATATTGTTGTAATTTTATTAAGATTTAATAAAAGTAAAATGATTAAGCAAAATCTTTCAACTGTTACAACAGTTTTCTACGTAACCATTACAACATACTGTGGGTCGAAGTAAGGACGACTTCATTCAACTAATAAGTTACTCCAGGGCAAAAAGTTTATTCTGGGAACATCTAATCTAATATCGAATACACATTTGTTAGCTGAAATAATGTTATTGCACTATTTGTTCATATTCAATATTATGCAAGTTATTATAAAAGGAGAGAGATTTTACTATTTTGCTTCTATGTAACAACATTTTTGGTGAAGGTGTCCAGCTAATATCGTTTTTATTTTTTTATTTTACTTTAATGTATTGTAGGAAACTGTAAACTGCGTTAAAAAAATGGAAGACTAGTTTCTTTTTAATAGTATTATTTTTTACACAATTATTTCCCACGTTATTCAAATTTAATAAAAGAAAAAGAAACCAAAGTTTCTGGCTTTCTTTATAAACAACTACATATTTAGTAACATCGTGTTAAAATAAGGATTCACAATATTTAATACTATTTTACAGTTATTCTAAAAATAATTAGAATAAATTTAAACTTATATTACAATATTTTGTTGACAATTTCGTTTAATTTGATAGACATCATATTAGATATAACTGAATAATTCAGGTGTATTTGACAACATACATTTATGTATTTGAACAAATAATTAAACACAAGTTGTAACAACATACACGATAATTTAAAAATTATGACTGAAAATAATTAGTAAATGGAATATTTCCTTTTGAAATAATTAGGAATATTTTAAAGTTGAGGATATTAGTAATACTATCAAGTTAAAATTGCGTTAATTACTTACGTTTTTTTCAAAATCTCATTTGTTAGTTAAACACATTAATTATCTAACTACCGTTTAAGACAGATTAAAATCAGGACTCAAAATAAGAGTATGTGTAATTAAATTACCCGATAATAATCTTTGTAATTGAAACCAATAAAATGTTTAAATAACTTATTCAATTAATCATGAGCTTCAAAGTTTGATAGTATTTTAATGTTACATAATAATTAGTTTATTAACGATATGTTAGTCGGAAGAAAAGTTAAATTATATTTCAATCAATAAGAAATTATAACAACCTACAACTTTTGTGAAATCTAATATACAAAACAACGAAATATTTTATAAAATGTTTTGCGGGTACAGAATGTTCAGCTGTATTTTAGCTAACAGGTTGTACATTTTTTATTCATGCTAATATATTAACAGGTATTTCTGGTTTGCAGCCAAGACTTTTCACACACACACGCGCGCGCGCGCATGTAAAAAAACAATTCTCTCTCTCCCCCCTCTCACGCTCTCTCTGTATGCGCGTATGCGTGTTGGATAGAATAATCCAACAGTCACAACAATGTGTTGAAATTGTTGGATTATTTAAAATTAGCAACCTAGTTTGCCGAAAGTTTATAACTGACAGAATTTGTGTAATTCTTCCAAACAGAAGAAAAAAAATATAAAAGCAAAATATAAGTTGTGTAATTTTTTTAAGAGCAATTTTCTCAAGCTTTTTACTTTTTTAGTCAAAGAACTTTTCATATTTTATTAATAATCATGTTATATACATTATGAAAAAAACAAATAGAATTCTGTAAAAATACTTAAAAAAAGGAAACTGTAACAAAACGGTCTATTGAAATTTATTTTTTTACTTCATGAAATAGGTAACCATAGACAGAGTATCAGTTTTGTATAATGTTCAGTGTTAAAAAAAACCCGAAATCTGTTGAAAAATAATTTATTTGATAAAGTAAATGTATAATTTAAATAGCTCAAGTACTGAAACACTTAACTGCGATATTAGTTTTACTTATTACCATCAGTTAATCTTACCAACGCGTTTATAACAAGGTTATTTGTTTCGTTCGGAGGTTCTGTGTTCAGATCCAGATTGTCATTTTGCATACAGTAAAAATTCTTATAATTAAAAACAAAATGTTTATTTGTAAATAGATAAACAGCATTGTATTTTTTGTAATAGTATTTTAACTGTGAAAGAAATTTATATAAAATAAAAAAATAAATTAAAACATAAAAAAAAACATGTCTAGATTTAAATGAAAATAATATCCCTATCATATTCATTTTTAAATGAATTCATGGTAGTATGATAAGTAAATAATCGGAAGGGAGAGGGAGCAGCACAATCCTATCCCTCTTAACACTTTTATTACTAATACATATATATTACATATATATATATATATATATATATTATAAACTGTGGTATGCATAACAAAAAACTAATAAATTATCATTATTTCAATAACGGAATTTACATAATATGTAATAAAATTTCAATAATCTATTCCCTTTTTCTTCAGAGTAACATACATACTATAGCAGTAATTTATATTCAAAGATTAGTATGAAAAAAAAGTTGTTTAAACTTCATAAACAAACTTGAAAACTGACTAACTTCCTAAGTACATAGAAATGTGCTTCCAGAATATTTTTTTTGAGACCAGTGTTTAACGCCTTCGGTATTCTGATAATACAACCGGCGAAAAATTTGCGAACTAAATTTAGAAAGATTTTCTGGAAGCATGTTTCAATTATTTAGGAAGCAGGTTTTTTATTAAATTGTATAAAGAAAAATTAAAATCACTTTACAACTGTTATTCAACTACTGTACTAATTTTATTTAATTAATAATAGATTTCAATACTCTTAAAAAGCGATGAAATTGTCAACTTAAAACAAATGTTAATTAGAATTTTATTATATTATAATCTTAATTTAAATTTAATTTGAACCCTGAAACAAAGAAAGGATTAATGATCTAAAAGAGTTTAGAATATGAAAACAACGACCTGATACCGTAACATGAACACTACCCACACTACTACCAAAAATATTTTCATGTAATGGAGGTAAGCACTCTTAACCAACTAAGAAAATTATCACACACACTACTGTTTATAAATTAAGGTTTACCTAGAAAAAAAACAACATGTATTTAGGTGCATCAACATTCAAGTATCCAAATTAATCACGTTTCCGAACTACAGCTTCACAACTATCAGATGTATGAAAATTGTACAGTATTAAAAACAAACAAGACAAGGTAGAGGAGAAACTTTTCACCGCTGCAAATTTCTCAGATACATACTTAATGAAATTGTTTTTTAATAATATTTTTATATTATGAAATAGTTTTACTATTATTCGTTTAAGAATGATTTTACTCAGATAAATAACTAACGTGTTAAAAGAAAAAAACTGTTAATAAACTTACTCAGAGTAGTGAGATTGATGAACTGTACTACTTGGCAACCTTCTCTTACTTCTAAATATGTTATTTCACATTTATAAACAGCCTCATCGGCGACTTGTAACCTTTTTACTCTTAGAGATGAGACTGTACTATTTGCCGTATATTGCAACTCCGCTCTGTAAATAAAAGAAAAGAATTATTGAGACACTAATTAATTAAAGTTTGATATAAAAAAAAAAATAAAACTTACAAAAATTAATGTTAGTTGTAAATGTATTACGTATGTACCTATGTTTTTGTCTATAATTACCAGAACTGAATACAAAATTAAAGTTAAAAATGCTAAGTACATTAAAATAGCTACGATAGAAGAATATAAATAAAAAAAAAGTATTGTAATAACTTAAAAATAAAAAGCCACTTATTTAAAAAATTAAAATTACATTTTTCATAATTATCAAGCCGCATCATCGAACAAATTTTTAAAATAAAAATTAATTTAAGTTGGTTTATGCAGTTCGTGTCATGTTATATGCATTTTAAAAACAAATTAATACAAAAAATAAAACGTAAAATGTACATCGGTAAACATACATTCGTCAAAATTATTTTTAAGAATGTTTTGTTTATATATTGATTTTCACACTTAAGAATTATGGTTATTTATCCATTTTTTAACAACATACAGTAATGGTTAGATTTATTACAACGAAATTTTAAGCATAAATTTACCTTAACAAACTTAAAGCCTATAATATGCCAACGGTTACAAGACGTATCGCTTCTATGTCAACAATATAAACTTTTTTTTTAATTTTTAGTTCAAGTCCTAATCCAATAAATAAATCGTTCATGATGGACGTTAAAAATTTTTAAATAAAAAGTTAATGAAAATAAAATTTTAAGCAATTTTTATACAAAAAAAATTTGAATATTGAATGTGGGTTGTAATTATCCATTTAAAGCTATTATTTTTGTTTTTATAATTTACTTGCTAAGAAAATCAAAAATTTCAAATATATTTTAAAATAACAAGCTTGAAATCAATCATTCTGTTTTTTTTTTTTTTTTTTACAGAACTTTGCAGATCGTAAAAAGAACTTACGTAAAAGAAAACAAGTGATAACCGATGAAATGATTAGTTAAATGTGATACAGTTATGAAAATAAATACTTGCACAGTTGAATAGGAAATTCTTTACTTCATTTGAGGCGAAGATTAGTTAGTTTATATTGTATGCACGTACACATGTTGATGAGGTAACCAAAAGGGTTGTAGGCGACCAAATATAAGATATTCCGCAACTGGCAATCATTATCAAGATAACAAGCATCCCACGGCTTGTTGGTAAAACAATTATCAAGTAGAACTAAATAAACTAGCAGCTATATAAGCTTTTTTATAGGTATCCTTTTTTGCATATAAAATACATAACCTCTTTTATTAAAAAGGTTAAAAAAATATTTCTTTATTAGATATAACATTAATAGTAAAAAATACAAATTGTAACTACTTTGAACTACATAGGTAATACATTGTATTACAAATCTAGTACAGATCTATATAATAAATTGTTCGGCTTATATTACGGTTAGATCTAGTCTTTTTTTAAAAATCATAATTTTTCTTCTCAGAGTTATCTTCTCATAAGGTAAGAAAGAATAATAAATATGTTCACAAATTATTCCTGTGCAATTGGCTGAAAATTTAATTCAAATATTTTTTTTTGAAAAAAAAGTTTTTGTAGATAGTATTTTGTTTTTCCTTCTTTTAGTTTCGTTAAGTAGAATTTTCATTTTGACAAATTTTATAAAATCAACCAAAGTTATCCTGTTAACAATTCATACAAATTTATGAAAAAAAATTATCACCTTTACGCATATTCAGAAATGTAAATCGGAATATTCAAATTTAATTATTATATTACATATATAATATGTAATATAATAATTAACCAAGGGAAATTTCAATTTTGAATGGAGTCATGCAATTAGCTATTTATGATTCTACAACAGAATACAATCTAAATAATCATCACTTTGCTAGGTTCATCAAAACATTTCCTTTCAATTTATTTATCTGTTAGTGAAGTATTACTTTGCAAAACAAATTCCCTAAGGACATTGAAGATGAAGTCCAAACACGGTCTCTTTCAAAGCGTTTTAATGTCACTCTTTGATGCAAGATGGTCGTTTTGTCCGTTCGTTGTGACCACGTGACATTTAAGGCAGGGTTGACACAAGCAAATGTCAAGCGAGCTATTACCATTCTCTGATCGGATGTCTCTAGGGAACTATGGTCTGTCTGCTTCCTTGACTTCCTATTTATTGTTCAAAAACAGATAATGGGTACTTGTCTCAGCCAAAATGAAAGGTAAACGCTTGCACAGATATCAAAAACATTATACTCGTATCTGACAAAAACACTATAATATTATATCGATTAACTGCTAAAAAAATTAACAGAATATTTAACTAAACCAAAGTTATCTTGAGTCCTTAAAATTTATTACATTAAATAAATTGCCTATTTATTTTATTTTTATTATTTTTTTTTAAGAGCGTATAATTTTGTAATAACCGAATAAATTAATTTCTATTTATAAGAGAATCTTATTGGTTATTCATACCATTATTTTATTATTCAGATACAGAATATTTAAAATTGGCATAAATAAGTTACAACTCATTTTAATTAAAAGAAAGAACATCTACATTTATAATTATTGACTGAATCTCCTTAAATATATAAAATGATTTGTTTTAAAATAGAAAAGGAACAACTCGTTTATTTTTCTTTCATAATGATTATTTTCTTTGAATTCAAAAATATCTTCAAACAAAAGATTTTAATGACGTTGTATTACAATGCTTTTTTCTTGTTTATATTATTTAATATACTATTATTGTTTCTATATATATATATATATTATCTAGACTATTTAATAAACGCGTTAAGAAAAAGCGAGAACGACAAGATGAGATTATGAACTTTAGAATTGTCTTTTGTCGAAGTATTTTAGAACGTCAGGCTAATTAAAAATATTACACATCATTTTGACATTTAAAGGTTAATTATCTGTAGATGAAGTTTTTAAAAAGTACTAACTGTCATCAAGCAAAGTATAAAAGAAAAGTGAGAAACTCACTTAAAAGAAAATTGAAATGAAAAACAAATTATAAAAAAGAAAATAATAATTGGTTTAAAAACATTTCTATAAAATTAAATATAAAATATTTGGGGAAAGGCATAAAAATAAATCTTTGACCACTAGTATTTTTTTAGAATATACGATTGTGAATATTTTACTTAAAAAGATCATAAATCATAAGAACTTATGTAAGAATAATATTTATTTAAGCCAAAGTTAAATTTGTTCAAAAATGCATTAATTAGAAGTTGTATGAATAATAAAAGTAATAAATTATTTTGCGATAGAAACCAGTATATTAATCTATTGAAATATTTTACGTAAAAGTGTCCTGGTCTCAACAGTTGTGTGAATTAAAAGCATCCAAGGTACAAAAGATCAGGTTAATGTATCCCGAGAATAATGAATGAATCACCTTCATTGTTCAACCAATATCAGTTGTAAACAGAATGAAACATACCAAAAAAATATTTTCGGTTGGTTAGCATGCTTATGTGTACAGGACGACGAAACAACGAGAAGACCACAAAGGGAAACTACTTTATTCCTCATTTTCCTTACATGCCTAGTTATGGAATGCTTTTTACATTGGAAATGGCTGTACTATTTTTGAAAATGAACTAAATCTTACTCAACCATATTCAATTGCAGTACTTAAAACCCTATGATTTCAAATCCATGTTAAATAAGTATTTATATTCAATAGCTACGGAGTTAAAAATAGTAAAGCGTGGTGGCAACATGTATCATCAGTGGATAATGTTACGACACGAAGAATTTGGAATGATTCAATTAAGATTTATTGATAATTGCCTATTTCTATTTTTATAGATATCGACTATTTATTTTATAATTAAAGTAATCAATTAACATTTTTCTAATTAAATTTTCAAGTAAAAAAAAATAAAAACATTTATTTAGAAATCCAATATTTAAGCACGTTTTTACTATCACCCTAACAGTTTTGAAACAGTTTCTTTCTTTCAGGTTGGAAAAAATGCCATCTGCAAAGTTATTAATTTAAATTTTATCTTAAAATCGTTATGAACCGTAGTTTTACTTGCGTAATTAAGAAGACACTTATTTCATAAAAATTACTGCATCAGTTCTGAAAATGAGAAGCACAAACATTCATTTACAGTCTTGGCGTAAATCTATAAAAATTGTTTACAGTTTTAAAGTTTATTATCATTAATAATTATGTATGTTAAATACACACAGTAGATAGTAATATTTTATGATATTTTAAATCATTCTAATGGTATATTTTAAATGATTTTATTTTATTAAATTTATTCCAATAAAAATTCGTAACTTTAAATTTGTACTATTCAACGAAACCGAGGCTCATAAATATTAAAAAGTATATAAATATTATAATACATTTGATAAAATATTTTCCGGTCTTATAAAACTTATGAAAACCGGTTTTGAAAGTCTACAGATATAAAGCTTAGGGCTATAATAAAAGTAAAAACCGCACCGGTTATTTATACTTTGATGTTTAAATCTTTGCGAAGTAACTTTTAGTTACGATAAAAGTTTTAGCTGACAAATGTTACAGAACTTTCAGTAATTTAAAACGTTCCACTTTCCTAATTTATTTTAAACAATTGTTAACGTGCAATTTAAAACATTAGGATATTTGCATTGTTAACTATAACGTTAAAAAATAAAACTTCAGCGAATTATTCTGGAAAAAACTTATTACGGAAAGATTTTTATTGTTCGAATTAGAATAAAACAGATACAAAGAATAATTTCGAATTTCGTGTGTAATAATTACAGAGTGAGAGACCGCGCAATAATTAAAAATCATGCGTTGAATAGAGTTGGAATAATTCATAAGATAATAAAATGTATTAGGTCGGCTTCTATTCCGGTATAAAAAAAAAATCCTTATCGTTGGGGTAGTTATGAGTTAACAAGGGCGACTTCATGTCTAAGGGAGCCCGACGACACGGGTGGACACGACGGAAGGGTGATAACGTAGCGGTAACCGCGCCGGACACTTCCCGGCAAATTGAGGAAATTAATGCGTCGGGTAACCGCTCATTTCACCCTATCCCTAGTACAGACTATACTTGCTATTCTTTTAACTGAGCAAAAAATGACTGCTTACCTTGCTTTTTTCTTTCGATTTTCGAGGCCAATTTCTACTTTATTCCATATTACATAATGTACGAATATGTAGGGTTACTTCTACCTATACTAACATATTGTATTATTTTTATTCGGGTTTTCCTTTCTTCTTAATCTAGTAATTACAACCGGGCTGATGTGGACACAACTTCATTTCCATTATTCACTAAACCACCACCAGCCATCCTTTATTATTTTTTTTTTGAGACTAAATTTTCTATCCGTATCCATTTTAATATCCTTCTTCGTATTTCTTTTTAACAAACTTCTTCTACAACTCTGTGATAATCCACATAATATAAAATGGAATTTGTTCTATTTTTATGATAAAACATATGGCTCATATTCATTAATAAAATTTAAATAATTTTTTGTCGTTTATATTATTTTTTTTTAATTGAAGTTTTAATAATTTTTTGGAATTAAATTAGAAAATTTATTCTCTTATTCGTGCAGTGGCTATTTGTTTATTTACTCGAATTAAATTTCTTATAACAGATCCAAAGTTATTCATAAGATATGGTAAACAATTTACAATAAACATGTATACAACTGAAATTTCTACTCAACACAATTTTGGATAGTCTCGTTGAATAATTACAAAATAAAACACATAACAAGATATAAAATAATAACAATAAAAACATAAATTGATCATATTAAAAATAACATTAACATAAAAAAATTGTAATAATATCAGAATGTTAGAAGTAAAATAAACAGAAGCAATGTGTTTACATTGAAACCACATTATTAATTTCACATATTATGCAAATACGAGCTAGTAAAATCTTCGTATCTGAACACTCACCACCCTTAAGCACAAAGTATCAAATTTTGTTTCCTCGGAAAAGATTAGTATAATATTGATTTTATTACATTTATTACTACAATAATAGTATTAAAAAAATATGGCAAGTAGAAAAAAAAAACGTGTAAAAAGCAAAAAATATGTAAGTAGCAAAATATGCCCCATAAAAAGATTTTGCATTAACAAGGAAATATTATTAAGCCGAAAGACGCTTTTTTCTTGAATCACATAAAGCTACCAAAAGTTTAATTAAACTTACACGCTACTTCACTTGAATCTTTCCTTAAAACATCTTTTCTTTCCTAATTTAAGGAAGATTAAAAACTAAATTTCTTTCGGGCCTAGAACATGTAGTACGAGAAAAATAAAACCAGTTATTACGAGCCAGTAAATTATCAATATATACAGAAATTATACTAGAGAAATACAGTTATCTGACAAACATCTTTAATTTCTATTACTGCAATATTAAACCGTAGAACAAATGTAATAATAATTACTGTAATTTTTTTCATACCGATAATTTCTGCCAAACGATGAAAAAAATTTCCTTTAGATCAACTGTAAAATCAAATCCAATAGAAATAAGTATATGCTTTACTAAATCATTTATATGCCAATTTTATCCCCCAAACTAATGGAATTTGCACGTGGTACTGTAAGACATCATTTATTCATCTTTAAATTTCACGGAAGTATTTTCCTTTCTTAAATTAACAATCTCTAAAACAGTATTATCAATGTTCTCTCTTATTGATTTAATAAAGTATAAAAGTGGTCAATTTTACATCTTTCAATCTTAATGCGGTATAATATTTTTAAAATCATCCTTAAACGGATTTATCTAAAATGATAATAAGGCTTATAATTAACAATCAATTTTAACATATTTCTATAATTTCTAAATTATTCTACAGTAAATTTCTACTGCCCAACTTCATTATCTAATCTTGAAGGACTGATAAAATCAAATAAATTTGTTCAAATTTATAATGTAATAATTCCTTGTTACAACACATTCAATGGAAAAAAATTCATAAAAAAGAAGTACTTACAAGCATATACAACTTTAAACTTATAATATAACTTACAAAACTTAGAAAGTACTCAAAATAATTTAAAAAAATATTTCTATCACATTAAATTATATTCTTCAGAAATATTAACTAGTAAATTTAGAACCGAAATTAATATAACTACTTGCTAAATCTCTTTCAAAGATCTTATTTCTTCGTCAACTTTTTACATAGTTTTTAAAAATCAAATTCTCAGAGCGTTTAAACACGCTTACATTACGTTAAAATTTCATTTAAATAATATAAACAAAAATTTTTCAAAGCAGAATGAAAAGCAGAGAAAATAAAGAAAAGCAAATGAGAAAGGACGTGTAGTAACCACTACACGTCTTGATTCAACACGCAAAATAAAAATTTCAATTTTTGAATCATTTACACTGATATATTTATTTTTAATGATGAGAAAATATAATTCCTTCTGATAATATAAACGTTTCTTTTTTATTATGCCTCCGGAACCATCGTAAGGTATTACTTCAGAGGATGAATGAGGATGATATGTATGAATGTAAATGAAGTGTAGTTTTGTACAGTGTCAAGTCATTGAAACCAACCACCAAATATCCTGGATCTGGTATTGATCGACGGTAGATTTCTACCAGACATGGTGAGCATGCAGGTTTTGCAGGTCGAGACTGCAAGTGATCATTTGGCTGTTTTTGTTGAAACCCTTGATACTGAGGCTCATATTAGAAATCAACATCTATGCTTTAGACTTTCGGAACGTCAGGTACAGACCATTGTTCGCAAAGTTGCTGCAAAAATAACGGATGGCCGACCGGTCACGTCATACATTACAACAGATCATGACTACTGAGCTGGCCAAGCTCCCCGAAAGAGCTACCAGATATCACCCCGTCTATTGGTGGTCTTCCGATATTGCGGACCAATGCAGGGTTCTGCAATCCATGAAGAGGCGCGTGCAGAGACTTCGAACGAGAACATACGGAGCTGATGGAGACCTGAACACTGCGATTACACAATACCGAGCAGCAAGAAAACAGTTAAACTTCATGATTAGGCATGCAAAAAGGCATAAGTGGAGGGAGCTATGTAGTGAACTAGATGGTGACCCCTGGGGACGGGCGTACCAGGTAGTCATGAAGAGACTGGGAAGACGGTTGCCCGTCCTTAATAAGATAGAAACTACACGACACATGGAAGCGCTTTTCCCGCGGGTTGATACGGGCATCACGGAGCTAATACCAGGTGAACGCGGCAGATTCACCCAGGATGAAGTGGCGACTGCGGTTAAAAGACTAAAAAATAAAAAGAGTCCAGGACCCGATGGTGTGCCAGCTGCAGTCATAAAGGGTCTGATGTCCGTCATCCCGTGGGAGATGACAGATATTGCGAATTATGGGGTCCAGCATTGCTTTTTTCCTGCTTGCTGGAAAGCGTCAAGAACTGTTTTCTTGCCCAAACAACAGTTACTTCCAGGAGTTCTCAAATATCGCCCTATAAGTCTCATTAATAATATGGGAAAAGTCGTGGAGAGGCTCATCGCTAATAGACTAATTGAGGAGCTGGAAAACAACAATCTCGTCCATGAGAATCAGTTTGGCTCTAGGCGGGAGCGGTCAACTATTAACGCCATCAACAAAGTCGTTTCATGGGCTGCTGCGGTGAGGGCTGGGACTTGGAGAACCAGGCGTATCCCACTAATATTACTCCTGGATATAAGGAACGCTTTCGGTTCGGTACCTTGGCCAGCTATATTGAGGGCACTTCAAAGAATGAATATAAGCGAGTACATAGTGACGCAAGTAGAGTGACCACACGGACTGAAATTAATACGGTGGATGGCGTTGTAAGTCATCAGATCTTCGGTAGAGTCCCGCAGGGGTCTCTACTCGGACCCCTACTCTGGAACATCTTCTATAATGAAATATTCCGACTTAAATTCCCGCCGGGGGTGATTGTCGTAGGATACGCGGACGACATCTCGCTGTTAGTGGAGGCCAGTACCTTAGATGAAGTGGAGGAAAAGGGGAATATTACCTTAGAATTAGTGAATGAATGGCTCGTCAACAACAGTTTGGAGGTCTCTCCTTCCAGATGCAAGGGTATCCTCTTCACTGGTAGGAGGATACTCAGAAGATTAAATCTGCGCCTGCGAGGAGACCAATTATCGAGGTGGAAAGTGCTAAATATCTAGGGGTGTTACTGGATAAACACCTCAAATACTCCAGTCATGTGGCCATGATCTGCGATAGAGTGGAAACAACAATCCTTACCATGCGAGATCTCTTTGCGGGACAAGGAATTCCACGTGCGTCGAAGAGGCGACTTATCGCCTCGGTGATAACGTCGTCTCTGTTGTACGCCGCCCCGGTATGGGCCGATGCGGTTAATGTCCAGCGCAACAGAAGAAAATTAACTAGCACTCATAGGATGTCGCTTCTGGGCGTAGTTTCGGGGTACCGAACCTTATCGTATGATGCACTGTGCGTACTTTCTTCAGTGCCCCTGAAAGAACTGCAGATTAAAGGACGAGAACTAAGGGCGTCCGGTGTAGCCAGAGATGAGGCCAATTCTATTATACGAGAATGGAAGGTGGCATGGGCGGGTTCAGCACTGGTCGCATGGACAAGAAGAACTATCCCGGACCTGGATGCTTGGCTAGATCGCTCTCATGACGAATTAGATTACCACACAACGCAACTCATGTCGGGACATGGTGCGTTTGAACAATACCTGCATAGGTTTGGCAGGAGAGAGTCACCAATCTGTTGTTACTGCGATTGACGATGCCGAACACACTATTTTTGTGTGCAGACGATGGGAGGAACATCGTATAAATGCAGGACTGATGCATACCCGACCGGAGCAGCTCTCGGAGTGGCTCTTGGCTATGTCCGGAAACTGGCATAATTTTGCAATATTTGCAAGAGCAGTTCTCAGAATAAAAGAAGATGAGGCAAGACGACTGGAATACTGACGGTTGTAGTTTATAGCAGGGCTGGGCGGACATTCCCGTTCCTGAGGGCTCACATGCCCTGGTGTGTGGGTTCCTGTGATGGAGTGGGGACTCCTGGGGTCCGTTAGGTGTGAATGAATGAAAAGACCGAGACCCGGCCGGCGATGTGGGTTCCCGGATACGCTTTGGCGGCTTCGGCTCCTGCGCCGTCGGTTTGAGGCTGGCAAAAGGAAAGACCGAGACCCGGTCTTTGGCGGGGAGGGGGGGGGCTGGTAACGGCATAGCCGGGCCTGGTTCTCCCGTTGGAAATTAGAGGCAGGCAATTAAAAGATACGGAAAGGACACATCCCCGGCTC
Source organism: Lycorma delicatula (assembly GCF_047948215.1). Lineage (NCBI taxonomy): Eukaryota > Metazoa > Arthropoda > Insecta > Hemiptera > Fulgoridae > Lycorma > Lycorma delicatula. The sequence goes on along the minus strand of NC_134456.1, from coordinate 68,994,850 downwards.
GGGGATGTAGGGGGGAAATACACCGGAATCCACGATCTAGCATTCAAATCAATATAAAAGTAACTAACTGCCTTTACTAGGATTTGAACCTTAGAACTCTCGACTTCGAAATCAGCTGGGTTTGCAATGACGAGTTCACCACTGACCAACCCGGTGGGTTGATAATCTAAACCTAATCAAAAAGTAGTATCCGAATTTTTCTTCATGTACAGAATACTCATAAACCAAGAAAAATATAATGAATCTTTTTTAGCATCCTAAATGAAAACCGGTCTGAATATTTACGATTCAAAACATTTCATAACTAAACAAAATCGAAGAATTACAGTTTCAAAACAAGAAAAATAATTGGGTCGTGTCTTCTGATCAGGGTATTCTGATCAATAATTCGTATAATCGATTAAAACACACGAGAAAATCAACTTCAGTAAGAAGCACATGATCACGTTTCAATATGAGTTATGCCGATGATCATGGAGTTCTTATGTATTCCTTGATCAACGTAACTATAAAACCTTACACATCCGGCCCAGCTAGAAAAATTGATAAGGAGAAACCATTATCGATGTAATTATGAAAAGAATGCAAAGGATAAAGGCGATTATTTTAGTTTTAGGGTTAACGTATTTTATACGCATGGCTTTTATTGGAAAATTTTTTCTTAACGAAAAAAAGGAACAATCAATTAATTATGAATAAAATATTTACAGATTGTACTACGTATACACATTATATATTGTACTTTCAGGAGTTTTAAAATCTTTTTCAATAAATGTATAACACATTTTTGGAAATATTTAGATACCATCACGTAAGATAAACGGATGCTAAATTTAAATTTCTGATCTTTACTTATCATTTTCCATACAGATCTTGCTTACATTGGCTTAAGCAGTAGAAGTGGAATAAAAACATGAATTACGAAATATTAGTCTGTTACAGTGTTAGATCATATTTTTAAATTAGATCAGTTTACTTTTCTAGTTGTAAAGTATAGAACGGTATTTAAAATTGCATCTACTACGTTAGGCTATTAAACACATAATATCATCAACAATACCACATACAAAATAATATTACAGAAAACAAATTTAAAAACCGGCCCAATTAGTTTATAAATTACCATAAATTTTAATTGTTTCCGACTATTGTATTTAAGGTTCTTTTATAAATTACATAAAGAGTATTCCTTTATTTAAATAGCCTAGAATATAGTATAGCTTCTACGATAATTTCCTCTCCTGAGAGAACCTCTGGGTAAGGTTGAATTTTCGAGAAGTTTTAAACTACTTTAACCATCCTAAAACATTCACTACTATTTTCTGTAGATAAGAAAATAAAGTGTAATTCCAAGTGATAAATTTAAAAATATATTTCTATCAAATTTTTCATCCAAATGCCGGAAAAGTTCAGAAATCTCGTTCAGGGAATTTTTTATACGTCTACAAAATATATATGTTTAGCCTACAAAAAACGAGGTTTTATTTTTACTTTTAAAGAATAAATAAGTTTTAAGATATCTTCCTCCAATAACCTGATCAACAAAGTAGTTAAACAAACTGGAATAAAGTTTAACTAGTTCTTCAAACTATAATGGAAGAACTTCATTACATCACAAGCGAAAACGTACGTTTACAGTAGGTATACATAAAATAAATGTGTTTAAAGTAATCCAATGCGAAAATAATAAATCACGTTTTACTTATAAAACCCACTACAATAAAACTAATCGTAATAATAATCAAAAGTTCTTTTTGATTATTTTTACGAGTAACTTTAATTTAATAAAAAGTATTTTATATTATTAATATTAAATTTTTTTAATATTAATTTGTTACTCAACTGAGTAATAAAGTTACTACTGATTAATAGTTAAAAGTTTAATTGTACTTTTATTTTAATGACGTAACTGTGCTTATAAATTGTTTACACTTCAATCAAATAGGTAATGAAAAATGTGTTTTTAATTACGTTCTTTAAATTCATGCAACAACACATATACAAATATATATATATATATATATATATATATATATTTTCTTTTTCAATTTATTTTAAAAAAGTTCAACTGATAAATTCCAATAACATTTGTCTGCATCGATCAAATTATCGTAGCAGAATGCTGCATACCCATATCCATTATCGTATTTCAGAAATGTAAAGTCTACTGAACAGAAAGAAAGGAAAAATCCAGTCGGTCCATCATTTTATACGTAATATAGCTTTGCGTAGTCAAGTTTCCCCACTCCAAAGCTTACTTTTCTGAATTAAGATGGAAAAGGTTTTAAGTTTGTGTAAGTGACGAAGAGGTGTTGATTGATTCCTTTGAGGGAGGAACAAGGGATCGCTTTTTGTTGTTCTAGGGTCAAAGCCTATTTCTTTGATTTTCGCGAGTTGGGCAGGCTCTGCACGTCCTGTAAAAGCTCTTGTTTTCGATCAACAAAAAGAATAAAAGGGGCTCTCACCCCGGGCGGGATTTCCTCCTGCACAGTTTACACAAGGGAGAAATGGTGTAAAACTCAGATAAGCTTCGGCGGGTACAAACAACACAAGTGCCGCCTCGGGTAGTGTACGCGTGCGCGCGCGCTTTACCCCATCACCGTTCTCTTACCGACTGAAACCCCGCAATACCTTGTGCAGCTTCATCATCACTGCGGCTTCTTGATCAGCCGACTGAGCGAGTTCACTAACAGATACCGCTATTCCGTGTTCAATTTCAAATGTTTAAGAAGCACGTATTTTTCTAGTTCAAGAGGTTCGTAAAAAAGTTTTGTTTTTCTAACGACTGAGAATTCAATTGCATTTTATAGAAAAAAAGCAATCAATATTTTTATTATACTTTTTTTAAATATATATATATATATATATACTTATATTTAAAAAAAACATTAAACATCTTCAATTAGTGTATCTAATTAAAAATTAACATAAAGTAATTTTGAAAACATATTCTTTGCTGCAGAAAAAATATGTAGTCTGGTAGTTTCAGGCTGAATTATGTTTCCTTTATCTTCAGTTTTGTTTTTTTTATGTTAATAAGATAAACGCAAAATATTTTGTTGAAAGTAATGTTATGTATCGCAGTAAATTAAAATCAGAAGTTTAAGTAATAATTATGAACTATAATAAAACTTCTTCTGCAAGTTAAGGAAAAATATTAAGCATACTCTGATCACTGAATACGAAATACGTAATTTTAATATATAAAAAGTTACAAATGGGACAATCTGGAGTGCATTTCTACATATTATTTGCTCATTCAGAACTTAATTTAAATTCACATAACTGAAGCAATTGCAATCGGTTCATAAATAAATTAATTGAAGTCGTAGAAAAGAATTCGTAAAGAAATAATTTAAAAACTGATTAAAATAAAATGCTTTTATTTAAATTTAAATGTAATTTTTCATTCATTAGATAATAGGCTATAAACAAAGATAAATCCAGTTTAATAAATAAAATTTTAAATACCTAACAGAATTAAAACAAGAGATTTAAAAACAAATTAATTACCATAATGTTACTGTAAGGTAATTCTTCTTAAATAGCGTAAGGAAGAAATCAAGCAAGTTATTCATAAAAAAACGGAAAGAATTATCTAGAAAACAAATGTAAAAGTAGTTCACTTTTTCTTTGTTAAAGAGTTAAAATTACCAGTACCATTAGATTAAGAAAGAGAAAAATAGAAAAAAGGAATTTAGAACGAAGGGAAGATAAAAAAATCTAATGAATTAAAAAGGAGCGTACTTTATAATAATTTACGCATTCAGGAGAGGCAACTTAAGTATAAACAATACACTTTTTACGCCAAATTATAAGAAAAACAAATAAGAATTTTACGGCAAATAATCGTTATGAATTTCTTGAAGCGTTTTGTTTTCCTTGACGTCAAAAGTTAATCAGAGTTTATTGCTGCTCAGAATGGAGCAATTATGAACAGGACGGGGTGGGGAGGAAAACTAAGGGTTGGTTTTGAAGACCCGGTTGGAACTGTTGTTTAAGAATACTAAAACAAATGTCTTAAGTCCGGCCGGGCCGGGGTCGGTTCTGTTCTGCTTTATCTCCGCTACCCGCTCGCTCAGGATTAAAGATCCACTCACTCCGCTACATCGGTACACTGAATCCCTCTAACTGGAGTAATTCTACCGTCACTAACTATTCGAATTACCCTCCAATCTTGCTCGGCATTCCCAAGCTGGAAATTTCGTAAATTTCTATGCTAATTTTAACAATAATCATCCTAATATTAATAACACAATCAAAGTAGATATAACAAATTACATCAAACAAAACCTTATTAGTATATACTAATATTTACTACAACGTATACAAATTCGTCATAATAAAAAATAATATTGTTTTATAAAACAAAAAAAAACATTATCCGAAAATATTTCTATTATGTAATAAAATTAAATCTATAGGTTATCTTATTTTATTTCTGACAATTGTTCCAGAAAATTAATCCAACGTAATTTCATTTATTCTGGATAACTGGGACTCATTCGGCAAAAATTTTGCGTATAACCAGATAATAAAACGCATTTAAAAAAAAATAAGCCATAAAAAAAAAATTAGCTGAACTGAATACACGAAACATATAAATGGTAAATATTTATAAAACCATAATGGCGGTAAAAACAAATTACCTTTATGCAGAGATTATAAGTATGCGTTAAAGTATTGTCAATTTGATTTCACACCCTGCTAAGCTAAGGTTTTTCTTTTTTTTTGAATAGGAAGCACGTAAGCATTCTCTTCAGAGTTTAATTCCCTAATTTTCTGTTCTAAAAACATGTACAATGTTTGAACTATTCAATTATGATTCAAATGTATTATAAAATCATTTACTGAAATACAAAAATGAATTTATATAAAGGGAAACATATTTAAATATACGGAAAACTAAATAGTAAGTAGCTTGTATAAATCGTAGGTTAACTTAACTTTAAGTTCCTGTCAATGTTTACTCAAACAGACTAGAATTTAAGAATTCCTTAACATTATTAAGGAATTACATACTATTGAAGATAATAAAACTAATTTTTTAAAACAAAGAACACAAAACCGTAATACGACGAAAGAAAACTAAAATTTCATACGAAATGAGTCCGATTTTTCACAAAAAGCTAAATTAAAATACTAATTTTGTTGCGCTCTAAAAAAGTATTTAATACAACGAATAAAAAAATCAAAGTTAGAAATACACAGTATCTGGAAAAATAGATTAAAAATTAAACGTCAATGTAGATTACTTGTTTCATTTCACATAAAATTCGAATCTATTATTCTTCATATATGTCATTCTTCATCGTATGAATCTCATGAGAACTTTAGCAAAGATTTGAAGCGCTAGAAAAGCAGATGTAGAAAATAGTATATAAGAATAAAAGGGACGAATTCACTGATAAGTGAAAAAATTCTGAAGAGATTTCTAAAATAGTAAAGAACAGAAAAATAAACTAGATAGAAGAAAACTGGCTAAGAAGAAAAAGTAGGCTGATGCGGCTGTACAAGGTATGGTAGAAGGTGAGAAGAAGAGAATGAAGAATGAGAATATTCAATAAATTGATGATTCTAAGGTGGAAGGGAAGTACGGGTAAATTAAAAGTTTTTCAGAGGATCGATTGGTTTGGAGGCTGCCTGTATCCCGAGACTTGCCAGATGGCAGATAATGAGTATACCTTTACAATATAGTTCAATAATGTATTCAATAGATTAAATAATAAAGAAAAATTAATCCAGATTCCGTTCGAATTGATAAAAAAATTATGAGGTTGTAATAATATAAGTTATCAGAAAAGAAGGCGGGATAGAACGTCAGTAGAAGTTGTCATCAGCAGTTAAACAAAGCCTAGAAAACATCTGTTAGACGTAGTAAACGAAATTTTATTCATAAACTAAGATAAAACGGCTATTTTTTCTTTCTTCAAAGTATACATATCTGGGAAGTAGATTTTCAGCCGCACAAATCTGTATTATCATAACTCAGAAAAACCTGGTTTTTCTGAGGTATAATAATATCAATGAAAATAAAAATTTTACTTCAGTTATAATTACCATACAATATAAAATGAAAAAAAAAAAAAAAAAAATTTGAACAAATGTGGATAAAATAATAAAAAAAGTATTAAGTTACCGTTAAGAGAGAATTATAATAAAAATGAAACATAGTCTGTGTTTACATGAGGAAAATATTATTAAAAAAATATCATTTGAATAGATTGAAGAAACATAAAAATCTTACCGAATGAAATTTAAAACTGTAATACCAAAAGACATTACAGTATCTGATGCCACATAAAACAGAATAGATTGTAATTAGTATATTATAAAGAGTAAAATAAATATATAAAATAAAATAAATAAAAACAGTGTGCAATCGTGAATTATCTGCAAATAACGGTTTACGACAAAAAACGGTTTTTATTGTATTTTATAAGATTTAAAACGTTTATGGCATTACATGTTATCTCGCAGTTCTTTTATTAGCAATACGTCTAAGATAAGAAAACGTTAAGGAGTATGTTTGTTGAGAATGCAAACAGAAAAAGACAGTTTATCCTGAAATATGAGGAGATACGTGATCCAGGGCAAGGTGACTCGGTAGAGGGTGAAACATTGCTATAATTTCTTTAAGAGATAACACTTGCCTCTACACTTTGAGTAGCACATCTGTGTGAAATTGTAGAAAATTACTTTTTAAATGGATGGCGTAAAGAAAATAAGCTCAATGCCACCGGTACAGAGGCGAAACAAAGCGATGAAAGGAAAGAACTTATTGGGACGTCCAAATCCCTGTTTACGTGCGGGACCATAATGGTTTCAGAGACTGCGGGTGTCCCAGAACGGGATTACTGTTTGACAAGGACCAATATATAGGAATACCTTATTTACTACCCTCCGTACTAGTTCGCTCTTCAAATTAAACTGGACGATTCCAATTCTACACATCTCCCTCGTGTTACACCTACGCACAATATCGTAGAATAAATTTTTTCTTTCAGATATACAGATACTTTAGTAAGTCTTATTTATATACAACGTTATAGTATGATATATAAAATCAATGAAAACAATATTTTATGTTGAAAACAGACTTACAGAAATATCCAAGTACAAAGAATTCAGTTAAAAATAGTGTTGTGTTTTTAGTAAATTAACTAAGTATTTTTATATTAACCGTAGTAATAATTTTTGGTAATGTAATATACCTGAATCAGGTTCCTTTTAACGACATTATAAGATGGTGACTCTCCTTTGTAGGAATTAATATAAAATTAAACTATTTTAAAGACAAGTTAATTTTGATTATACCACACATAAGTACTTAGCATTTCTTTAAGATAACCCATTTGCAAAACTTTTTCATCCGTGTACGAAAATTAAGCATTTGCCCGTTAGTAAAGATTTACTAATAAATTCATTTTTCTCTGCTATTTAATATCGTTGGGAATTTACAAATCATTCGACTACCTCCTATGGTACTTTAAGCCAGTTTAATAGTCGTTACTTTAAGGGAACAATGTTAAATCTAACTAGACAGAAATTAAAGTTTACCTTACCAATAATATACGTATTAATTGTAGAAAAAAACATTAATATTTTTAAACTTCTAAATAATCACCAAATGAATAATTATCTACCAACATTATTAACAATTCCTTAACACATTTTCATTTATTGTAATGGACTAGTTAATCTGTTTACATAATTCGATTTGTTTTTATTAATTATTTATTTTATTATTGTGTCAAAAATCTATTATTCAAAGTCTTTCTAACTAGCTACAATGAAATGAAGTAAAAAAAGCAAAATGGAACTGACTAAGGATATGGTGCTAATCAAGCATATTGGATAAATGTGATCTGGAAGATGGCTATACAAGTTTAAAATTCTGTTTAATAATGAAAACTATTTATTGAATAATGAGATGATCCCCCTCTCATTCATTATATAACCATTCTATATAATTCTGAGTCTCAAAAAAGAAGTTTGCGAAGGGATTATCATCAAAATAAAACAGCAAGAGATAAAAATAGTCTTTATTTACTTTTAGAATCTACTTCTCTATAAACATAACTTTTCATTTGGATCTATAATATTTTGAATTTATAATGCTAATTTTATAAATTTGCTGACATAACCATTTCAGAAAACAGCCTTTAAAAAGTTGCATCTAGGAAATTATCTTGGCTTTTTAAAAAAAAAAATACTTTCTAAGTATATCTTTCCGGACAATCACGTCGAAAAGCGGTTCAAGTGTGAATCTAAGAAATGAATTTTTAGGCTATTTTTAAGCATATTACATCCCATAAGCTTGTATGACTGTATTAATTCACCCGCAACATCACGGTAGTTTGAGGGGATTTATAATTTCCTAAAACGTTTTGCATAATACTTTTATACAACCTCCACGCTGATTTTTCGGTTTGGGTTCCATCTTTAATCACAGTTCTTATTTGGGGATCCACAAAAATTCCTTACTTGATTTTAGCGTCACTAACACGTTCAACTTTCTCTTTCAAAAAATGAAATGTAATAATGATGTAAAAATATAATAAAAATGAAATGTAGCATCGTTTGTTTCATACATTGCCTTAACGTTTTTAAAAAGTCCTAATTTTAAACGAAGTAGAGGTAGAAAAATCATTTCCGAGCCAAGTAGTGGGTGATGTACAACATTCTTCTTCATACGCGTTAAGTGCTTCACGCTTTGGTCATTTCATCCTGATGTAATGATTTATCTTATCCATGCTGTCTCATTCACACAAAAAGCAACAAAATTTAGTGTGGCAAAGCTGCAAACCTATTAATAACGCATAACTTTTAAATTGCATCATATAGTTATGGTACTTATACTGAATTTTTACTTTCCCGCCTAGCGCTCTAGCAGAGCTATAGCTATAGAAGGGAAAGTTTGGTAATCGGTCCAATTTGGGCATATACGGTTTTCAACGGATCTTTAAGTTTTAAAACCAAAGGATCCCAAAAAAACCGGATAGAAATTTTCCGGATGTTCCTATGTTCGGTGTTTTGTGTCGCATCCTAAATCACCTTATATCTCCAGAACTACTCGAACAGTTTTGACCAAACTTACATTACTTCTATATATGGGGCATTGATGCTATTAAATTTTCAACTTAAAAGGTCAAGGGGTGAGGCTGTAGAGCAGGGTCACCTTCCACATCTCGAGATTTCGCCTAATTAAGGTTTTCTTATTTTTAGGCACATTTGTTAACAATTAAAAAATAATATTACCAAAAAAAAATCTTTTCAAAATCGCACTCCCATCCCAAAAATATGGTAGTGTAGCATTGATGTAATGCTAGTGTAATCGTCTACTATATTGTAATGTCACAGGTGGCCGGCCTCCGTGGCGCAAGTGGTAGCGTCACGGCCTTTCATCCGGAAGTCCCGGGTTGGAATTCCGGTCAGGCATGGTATTTTCATACACGCTAAAAATTGTTCATCTCATCCTCTGAAGCAATACCTAACGGTGGTCCCGGAGGTTAAACAAGAAACAAAATATCACGGGTGAGCGGTAGAATTACGGTATGCGCGCGCGCTTTAGTTAGAATCATTGAATTATATTTAAATAAAATGTAAATATTTTTAATTAAGTTTTGTGTGTATGCGCGCGCGCGTTTGTGTAAGCCGTGCATCAGAAAAAAGCCCCGCGGCGGGAAAGTCCTGCAACTGTGTTTAACAGGTCAGCTTTTATTTAACAGGATTTTTATGCTGTAGTTTCTTTCATGTTAATTGCGTAAGCTAACGGTACAGATGATTGCTGCTATTGTGGAAAAGGTCTGTCTTTAAACTAGTTTTCGAAGAATTAATTAACAGTCACTATTCTATAGAGTTTTGTTCATGATGAAGTGCATCCATACAGCACAATTATTGTTACAGTACACTAAAGTATTTTTTCAGAATATAAATTTTATAACTCTTCCTGACGATAAGTCTTTAGTGCCAGAAACTAGAACCCAAAACCTCAGCTTATTTCTTCGAAAATTTAAATCTCGAACTTTTTTTTTTTTGTCTTCAGTCATTTGACTGGTTTGATGCAGCTCTCCAAGATTCCCTATCTAGTGCTAGTCGTAAATCTCGAACAAGATCGTTTAATTCACCTTGAGTTATTAAACGGTGTTCACAGAAGAGGATTTTGTTTCAAACTAAGACCATGTTGCTGTTCATGTCAAAGTTCAGGGCTATATTATATTCCGATTCATTTTCTAAAGTTAGATATGCTGGAAGATACAGTAAGGTAAATCCTCACCATGAGGTAATGGCGTTGTAGCAGATGGTAAATTCGGCTACTGTACTGTGTTCTGGATTTATTACTCATTTCTTTTATCTTTTAAACACAGACATTACAGTCCGACAACACTACTGGTATGTCAAAACTTAAGTGCATTATCCGATTATTCGTCTGTCGTACGTTTCACACAGGTCAAATAGCCGATGTAAGGGTCTCTGTTCTTATCTTGATTCCAACTTTATAAAATATAATCAAGTGTTGCGAGTGCCACAACTTTAAAATATAATTAATTTTTTAGGTAATGGTAAGACATTTAATTTGAAAGCCAGAGTTTTCTCATTCAATTTCCTTCAAATGAGATTCATATCATATACCACGGCTTTGTACGGACTGTTTCTTCTCATCATGAAATCTCAAAGTTTGAGGAACGTTGTTGTACAAAAGATTTACTTTAAAATTAATCAAATTATAATTTAAAGACTAAAGCAGCTGTATTGGTTAAGGACTGCACAAAATATTTTACAAATGGCTATTAAAAAAATCAAATTGATTAGGTATGGCTATTTCACTTTCCAATTTTACATTAATGCAAAGCACTTGAAGAAGAGGTTAAGAATTAAAATTCATGCTTGTAACATAGCTGTGTGTATAAAACATACGTCTATACGTATGCATGGGTATGCATACCCATACTTATGCAAAGTACATACACGCACGCACACGCACATGTATGTATATATATATATATATATATACATAACCTAGTAACAATAATATTGCATATATAGATTAATTCTATGTCATATACGAGAATTACAGTTATGTATGTCATGATTATTATGTGTAATGAATATTACATATAAGGGTGTTGTGTTGTAATGGTACATACCATCAGCCAAAACTTGTGTTATATTCCAAATTTTAAGCACTACCTCTTTTCAAATAGTTTGAATTAGTGAAAAGTTGGAAAGCTAAAATAACTACAGCTGAATTCTAATATAACGAACGTCTAAATTGCGAATTTTTTCAATTAGCGAAATTTTTTGGAGAACCGTGAAAAAGCGGAATTATTACATTACAAATCGTCTATTTAGCTAAGTCGAATTTTACATATGAAATTTTTCTGTTGTAAATGCTGTATGTATGCATTTTCATTTATTATACTGTGTATAAGAAATAAAAATGGCAAAAAAAATATATATAAATTGGATAAAAAAACAAGTACTATATTGTGTTTATATAGGACTACATTATTTTGTGTCAATGTAAGAAACAAACATTATTTGTGTACTGTAAGAAACGACAGGAAGTTGCCGGCGTCGGTACGTCGGCAATTAAAATTGTTTCACTAGTGTAAAATTAAGCTTAATGAATTGCTGTTCAGTCGTAATCTTCAAACAGTACGACATAGATCTAGTGATTTTGTTTTGTTCCAGTAGTGTTTTTGAGCGATTTTATTTTTCTTACTGTACGTACAGTAGTATATTGCATTTTTTGTTGTTTTGATACCGTATTTTCCCGTGTTTTTTCAAAGTAATGTACTGCACTGTGCACTGTACCGTGTATGGGTGAAACTTGTATTTTCCGTGTATTGGTGTTAAAATTGTAATTATTCCGTATATGTAATTTGTTAAAAATGTCCAAACAAAAGTGTTTGAGTATCAAAGAAAAATGCAGATAATCGATGTTGAAAAAGAGGTAAGAAAAAAGGCGTTGCAATACTTTTTATTAGACCGGCGAATTCTCTTTCCATAATATTAAAAAATAAAGATTCTATTAAAAAACAAGCACAAAATTTAGACAATAATAGAAAGAGATTTAAGCTTTGAAGATGACGTAGATGAAACGGATGGTGTAACGACTGTTAGGCCTATAAATGATAAGTTATTGCGATCATTCAATATGATAAGACGGGATATAACAAATTTAATTGCTTAAATAATTTAGAATCTTTTTTTGAAAATAAAATTATGATGATATTGATGAGGCTGTAATCAAGTGATTAATTGTAGTTCGTGAAAAAAATTTATCAGTACCGGGAAACATTAATAAAAAAAATTGTTTTAGAATTTGCCAAAACACTGAATTGTCCGAAGTTTCAAGCTAGTACTGGTTGGCTTGATAAGTATAAATTACGGCATGCTCTTGTACAAAAGATTTTATGCGGCGAGAGTGCTGATCTACCTGAAGAAGAATGCATAACATGGAAGGAAAACATCTTGCTTAACGTATTGCATGAATACAATGAAAATTATATTTTTAATGCCGATGAGATCGGGCTATTTTTTAAATGCCTTCCAGACAAAAGTTAGGTTTGAAGAATGAAAAATGTTTTGGTGGAAAGTACAGCAAAGAGAGCGTTACTGTAATGTAACGCTCTCTACAATGTTACTGTAATAATGTAATGGTAGCTACCAACATGACCGGCACTGAGAAGCTCAAACTTTTAATTATAGGAAAGTCTCAGCGACCGCGTTGTTAAAGGCATCAAATCATTAGAGACAGATTACGATTACAACAGAAAAGCTTGATGACAACTGAAATTTATATAAAATGGTTAACAAAACGTGATGATGATGTGATATCGAGAAAAAACGTAATATTTTTTCACTTATTGGTCACTGCCCGGCTCACCCCGCCATGTAAATGAAACATGAAATCTGTAACTGTGCTCACTTTCCACCAGGTAAGACATCTAAATTGTAACCGACGGACCAGGGTATATTAAAAATTTAAAAGTTCACCGCAGAAAAGAATTCTAATTAAGTGTTTTAAAACTATCGATGACAATGTTTCGGTTAAAAATTTAATAACTTTAAAATTATGTATTACTGGAATATCTAAAGCACGATCTCATGATGTAACTCCCGAAACATTTCAAACCGTTTTAAAAAGGCCGGGTTGAGTAAGAATGAGACAGTAACAGCCACCAATAACAATAATTTTACAACTGAAGATGTAAACGAATTCGAAATTCCAGAATTTCTCACAGATAGCTGGGAGAAATTGCAAAGCAACACTGAATTAGAACTGCAGTTAAAAGAATACCTAATGATCGATGATGAAATAATTAGACACGTACTCGCAAAAAACTAGTGGATCCACAAATTGAAGATGACGTAGATGAAACGGATGGTGTAACGATCGTTAAGCCTACAATTGATGAGTTATTACGGTCATTCGATATGATAAGACGGGATATTATGTTTTAACTGCTTAAATAATATAGAATTTTTTTTTGAAAATAAAATTATCTTCGGAAACAAAATAGTTTAAACAAAAATTACACACTTCTTTTTAGCAAGTTGTTTTACAAACTTTTAAACATGCTGTAATTTTTCGTGTTTATTAATTTTTACTTTTAACTTTTTTATTTTATTGTCAATTAAAACAAAACTATAGGATTGGTCAAATAAAAGAAAAAAGACAATTACAGTACAGTATTTAAATACACAACTTGTTTTTGTATGCAGTAAATATTTTTTGAAAATTTCTTTATGTAAATAAAATTACCATATAATTAACAACTAAAAAACCCACTGACCAAAAGTTCTTTTATACATGCGTTCAAGCGCTTTCAGAATAAAATTCCATCATCAGAACTAAAAATTTTTTTTATGTTATAATCTTATTAAACATAAAACTCCTTTGTCATGTAAATGTAAATTTGTTTATGTAACTTAATATATTATAAGATAAAAATTGAAAATAAGATTTAATTTCGGTTTAATATTTAATACACCGCCATTATGTATTTTTTAGTTATTAATTACAAGTAAACCTCTAATGAAAAATACGGAATTATTTTCCACAAAATATTAAATAAATCACGATAAAAATATAGTATAAAATAAATTAATTTTGTAATTAAAAAATAAAAATATAACTAAACGATACCAGTTATCATAAATGGTTTCACATAACACTAATGGAGAAAAAAAGCAAAAGAAAATATAGCTTTGCTATAGAGCTAGGCGGGAAAGTAAAAATCATAGTAATTGTTATGTATAATTATAAACATCTGGTGCAAAACTGCAACATTTACAAAGCTTAAGTAATGCTTTTTTTAAAAAAAAATAAGAGCCAATATAATAATTCGTACAGCTAAAAGGTAAAAAAGTGATAAAGTAAGCAGACGTGATTATTCATAAAATAATAGTACAATAGTCTTTCAACAAGAATAATTTAAAATTCAAAAAATACCGTACATTCTAATCATTATTAAATGATGTATATATCATTAATTATGATGTAAATCATAATTTACCAAATGGAAACACCACTTGGGTTTTGAATAAGAAAAAAAATCTAGTTGAATAAAGCTCTTATATATTATTAATACAGGCTTAAAAAAACGAATAATTAAGTTTTATGATATATATTTCCAAGAGTTTGCTTTAAAGTGCACGGTTCATTTACGAGTGAGTAGGGGAAAGGGTGCATAATTAATGCAATATTTGGACACATATGCAAAGCTGAAGGGGACGCGTTCATTAGCAGCGCTAGCTAGACCTGTTATTATACTTGGCTATTATATGCATCCACCTCGTTAAAATAAGGAAGACCTAGGTAATGGGGGAAATAAAACTTCCAACTATCTGCAAGCTACTTCTCTACTGGAGCAATGAGTACCTTATGCTGATGCCGGTTAGACGATATCTGAATTGTCCGCAAGTTTGCCAAGTCTTGCTTTACATTGTCGACCTTTTCCTATCTACACAGTTTACAGTTAAAGAAGTGTTCTTTGCATTTTCTTATCACGTAACTCTTGTTCACGATATTTAAAGATTACCAGGCCATTTATTACCTTTATCTGATGCTAGAAAGTCTTTTAAAAATATTATCGCATTTCGTTACAGCTGTATCTATTTTAATAAAGTTGATAGATTATTGTTAATCAGCTGTAAATGATAGAAATACATAAAATTTTATTCATAAATACATTCGTTGATAATTTTATATTATTTTGTAATTTTTTAGATGTTAGAATTTACTGTTATCAAAATCCATAATAAGTGGAATGACTTTATTTCAGCGCCATCTAATGTTTGCGTGATAACATAATTCGAATATAATATAAAAGCATAATCGAATATGTGAATTGATATTTATATGATTTACTTATGGTGTTTTGTTTGCTTGAAATATGAAAATCTTAGAAAGAAAGATACATCTATAAAGAAAAGGATTTTCCATCGAAATTAAAAATCATTCAGGAAAATTAAATGGTAACAAAAACCGTATATAAAATACAGAAGTAAAAGTGACTAGAAGAATATTGAATTGTACAGAGAATATTATACACGTATATTTAGGACAACTGAAAGAAAGAATTATTGTTTTCTGGAGAAAATAGTGATTAGTTAAATGCAATGAAGAAATAGCAAGAAATACTAACTATTGTAGAATACCAGACATTGTTAAACGTGGGTACGTACAGAAAAGATTGTTAATAAGTAAAAAAACCACATAAAACGAAGAAAATCGTATGATGGATGTAAAAATAAGAGATAAAATACAATCTCGATAATTAAGTACAAAACAAAAGTGAAGAAAAGAGAAATTGTATAGAAGCTCAAATGGAATTGGGTCGGGCATGGCATTTGATGTAATGATAGAACAAACGTGTGTTACAATGGTCACCTAATTATGTGAAAAGAAAAAGATTATTGCCAACAGAAACGTTGGAAAAATGATATATTGGCCAGAGGCCGGGAAAAAAAAAATAATACAACTAGCTGGATAAAGACGGGGGAGGCCTATGGTCAACTTTTTATGTGGTCCTTTTTTTATTTGTATATTTTAGAAATAATAAAACATTTTTCAATAATCTGCCGATCTCCGTGACGGAGTGGTAGCATCTCGCCTTTCAGCCGGAGGTCCCGGCCGGGTTCGAATCCCGGTCAGATATGGTATCTTTCATACGCTAGAAATTTCGATTTAAGAGTAAATGCTATAGCATTCGATGCCAGAAATCTCATAAAATAAAAAACTGACAGCCTATAAATAATTACTATAAAATATATTAGGAGCTACTTAAAACTTGTGGATCTAATGAGGTAGATTAGTTATAAAACATAAATTTATATCTATCATATTATAACCTATTTCTAACCTACATAATCAATTGTTTAGCAATTACTAGCAGTCCTTTCTTTAAGTTGCTTAATCCTATTTATTAATAACTTATTTTCCACTATTTCATTTAATACATTGCACAACAAATATTCCATCATTAGTATATACAAAAACCATCATGAAGAAATTTTACATATTACTCCTTTTAACTTTTACATATTACTCAAAATGATGTTATCGAACATTTTTTTCTAACCACCATTCTAAGAACTTTTTCGTTCTTACCCTCGCTAACCGTTACCATATTCCATCGTCCTATTGTTTCATAGTTTACCTGAGGGAAAAATCAATGGTAGAATACACTGAAAATATCAATTCTAGATAATATTATGGTGATTACATGTAAATGTACAGACCAAACGTACATATATTTTAATAACATTTATAAATAAGATACATACATATTTTAATTACAAAAAAGAAAGAAACGAGGTCTGCGATTCTACGAATTAGCTGAATCGTTATACTATTTTTTAGTATTTGTTTTACTGCGTGAAACTCAAGTAAACAGTGACTTACATGAAATACTATATACGCATTCTTTATTTAAGCAACAAACATTGGATGTGTAAGGTTTTTTCGTATAACTAACCAATTTTTTTAATATAAAAATATCATTTATTGCTACAGCAAAAATTTTAATCAATATTATGATGCCTTTAAAAAATGTGATATATTTTACATTCTTATCTGGTTTTAAACATTTTGATTTACTAATTTTTATTTTTTTTAATTAAAAGGGTAGAAATTTATTCATAAAGTTGTCCGCATAATTGCTTACAATGCAATTTTATTAATTGTTATTACATAAATAATTTTATAATAAAATATATTTATACATATCTCGAAAAATTGCCTTACAATCGAAATTACTAGTCTACAATGGCAATAGTATTTAAAAAATAATAATGTTTTTAATTATAAATACTTGTAAAATTGCAACGACTAAGTGGATAAATTTTAATATTTTCCTAATGGTTATAAAAAAGAATATTATTTGGTAACATATCTAGAATGATTTGGCGAATCATCTTTCCATATAAAAGAACCCGGAAAACTGATAGCACTATTGTGAAACCTAAAAACTGTCGTCAGTCCAGACGAGCGGATTTTTTTTTCGGTGACGTGTAGAAATAAGGAAGGGAATATTTTGTACCCTCCTTGAGCAGTATATTCACTATCGGTGAGAATTGCATCGTCAACAGTTTTTTCGTTTGATAACAAAGCTTTTTTGTCAGCGTGTTTCTTATTATTCTTTTCTTTTGCAAGAAATCTTGAATTTTTTGAATCTTAGATCACAGAACCTTAGATTCAGAGGTTTTGCTGCCGCTTTTATTGTCTCAATGCACAATATGTCACATAATTTCAAAACTGTAATACTTTGAATATAATCCATAAAATCTGTGGAGAATCATTCGATAGAAAAGTTATACTTTTTTTATGAAACTAACGGTATTGTCACGGTAGTATACAGTAATTTTCCTTTACTAATAGTGAATTTTTTCCGAGATAAAGCATTTAAAAAATTTATAATAAAAAGAAACAAAATTTAAGGAAATTTTTATGTTCAATTATACAAATTTCTGTTGTAATAAAAAATACAAACAATGCAGAAATAATGTGTTCCTTTTTTCTGTATAAACTTATAAATTTTATAAGCATATGTTTAATGTCATTAATCTAAGTAATTCTGTGGTTATGAAATAGTTTTGAAAATGCTTATTTTAAAAATCAGTACTATGTTCATTGATTATGAAAATTAAAAATATTTTTTTTTTTCATGTCTTCAATGCATAAAATCTTATTACAATGTATAATAACAGAATGATTTGAGAGGAAAGAGAAATAATTTGGGGAACTGATAATAGAGCTTGAAATAAGCAGAAAGTTCCATATCGGAAAATGCTTTGTTATCGAGGGGTATCGAAAGATTTTACCCGAATTTCAGTTCCGAAATGAAATGAGGTCATACTGAAGTTTTTAAGGCGTTATGTAAGGTGTTAAATTGATGGTTTCTTATGATTTTGATCTGAAAAATTAAATAAAATAGCCATAAGAACTGTATCTTCCGTAGTTTTCATAATATAAAAGTATAAATATTTTTGGTGACGAAAAGCACGTTTTTTAGGTTTGAAATAAAATAAATTTGTTAAATGACTAATAAATACGTAAATTTTATTATCAAAACTTGTAGATAATCTAAATTCGAGAAAACTGATGTAATAAAGTTTATGAAAAACAAAAAAAGATCAACTTTTATTCAAAACTTAACAGAAAAATTTTATCAATTTTTAAAATTAACAACAGCTGTTATTAATAGGTACTTTTATACTAGAACAATGTATTACGGGTAGAAATTATCTGAAATTATTAAACAAGGGATTTTTTACAGTGGCTTGAAATTTCTCACCGGCGAAACGAATTGAAATTTACAACCAACTTGATGGAGTACCAATGTATTTCACGAATGAAGACAATCTTAGATTTAAAATATATTAATAAATGGATTGGACGTAGAGGGCCGGCAAATTGGCCACGTAGATCACCGGACATTACTCCCGTAGATTACTGTTATGGGAGTGGTTGGAAAGTGAGGTATACAAGCAAACAGTAGACACACATGTTGAATTGATCGCTCGCAATCTCAATCCTGCTACCCTTATCAAGGAGCGCGAAAATATTGTTAGTTTGGCGATGTAAAATGTAAAGAACTAGTTTAACAGTGCATCGATGACAATGGTGAATTTTTGAGAATTTATTGTAAATTACTTTCTATTATTAGCTATATTTTTAGGAAAAAAAATTGTAGACCTCTGAAAGATTAAAGTACTTTTTATTTAGTTTTAAAAAACTGACTGTGGTTTCAACTGTAATAATTTACAATAAAACGTTGAATTTCATGTAAACTACGGAGATACAGTCTTGTGACTTATTTTTTCGTTTTTTCAAGTAAAGAAACATAAGAAGCCATCAACTTCACCCCTAACATAACGCCTTAAAAATTTCAGTATGATTTCTGAAACCCGGGCCAAATGTTTCGCCAGCCGTACCTCGATAACAAAGCGTTTTTGGACATATACATGTTACAAACTTTTTTCCTTATTTAAAACATTAGAATTAGTTTCCAAATTATTTTCTTTTCCTCCTGAATCATTCTGTATATATGCGAACAAATGTATTTATTTGTTTAATAATCGCAACTAAAAAAAAACCAAAAAAACAATGATTTATTTTTCTGAACTTGAATAACTAGACTGCTACTTGAATACTACTACTACCGCCGCCACCGATTAAAATAAAAAGAAGCCAATTTTAAATTAGATTATTTAATAAAATTGATGTCTGGCCATTCTCTGAGGTTATCAATTAACGATAATTATTAAACAAAAAAAAAGTATGATTACAATAATAGAAAATAAAAAATTTAATGATAAACCTAACAAAATTTTAAAATAATTATATAAATTACGAAGAATTAATATGTAAGTGTGAATGAATGAAGCACATTTTGTTAATATATTCAAGCTCAAGAGAGAAAAAGATATAAATTTCGATATTCTTAAGTTATGAATTATTGTTACGGTAATTAAGAGAGTATAATTAAGAGAAAGTAAAAGAGGACATTCAGAAGAGAGAGTGGAAATGATAGAAGGAAAGAGAGAATAAAACTGGTAAAGAGGGGTGCAGATGACCGGGCGAAATGGCTCGGGTCCAACAGACAAAGAGGGTCGCTAAAGAGTTTAACAGGAGAGATGAAAGAGGGAATAAGAGCGACAGAAACTGAAAAAGAGAATGGGAGGACAGAGAAAGGAAGAGCGTTATGAAGCAGGTGATAATGCAATGAGAGAGAATTGTAAGAGGGGGGGGGGGTTGTTTGCTGTTATTTATAATGGTTTTAGATGCTCAGGTGGGGAGAATTTATGCACGGCTACAAGAACATGTGACGAGTGATTTATTAGTCGTGTTATACGGCCCGAGTTCAATTCATTATGGCGGTAGGATTCACCATGAGTACTATGCATTCAGTAATGGCGCCCTTTACTCCTATATATGAATTCACTATAAGACACGATTCGCCTATACGAAACCTGAGAACACTCGAAAGAAGTCTACGAACGAAGAAAATATTAATTAGAAACAAGATGAACAATTTCAATTTCCTCAGCGTATATATAATATAAACATATTACGATATAAGACAACAGTAAGATTGATGCATTTATATACAAATGTTATTGCAGTTGTAGATATACGCAAACACACTTAAAATCCTGCATTTGACAAAGCGTTTCAGTCAATGTTAGACAATTTTAATGATAAATGACCTAGACTACAACCCTCTCTCTGTCTCCTTCAACCTTACCACGTCAAACCTTGTATACGATTGCTAAATATTACTACTATTCCCTAGATACTACGCTTTTGCTCTAAATATTAATACGCCTTACGTTCATTTATTATAAAGATATGTCATCGCCTTACAAGTTACGGTAAAATTGCAACGTCCTGTAACGTACTTTAAATGAAATATTATTTAAATTCAAATTACCATCAACAATTAAAATTAAAGGGGTTATTAATTACATTTTATTAGACAATTAACGGTTTACTTAATTAAATTTTATTAAATTAAAAAAAATCTACATGAAAGAATTATTTAAAGAACGTAATGTTAATGAACATTTATTTGTCACTGGCGAAAAATGAATACTAGTAATTTCGGCCCAAATATTGAGCGCGTAGATGTGTTCAGACACAATAGTATACATACAAGTTCAATTATACGCGTAATTTTAAACCAATCTCGATGCGATTTTCTATAAATATTGTATTTTCTTTTAAAAAAGGATCTCAACTAAGGTATCAGCACTTCTATCCTCAAGGGGACAGAGAAGTAACGACTGATGTGGGTTTACATTATTGTGTACGAAAGTTTTCTGTTTTAATTAAAAATTAAGACTGCCGATTACTGTGCGTTTAATTTTTAATATCAGAACTCCTTTTAAAAACGATTCTCAAATAAACTGAAAAAATGGAACTTAATAAATATGTATTCAGGTTAGTTTTTACATCAGGTTATCTAAAAACTGTAATTTCATTTTTAACAGTGGAATAATTAATATTTTTTAACCTTAACTTTTACTACAACTTAACTAAATATGAAACAAAAGTATTAAAAAAAAGGAATTTTATATAGAGTTTTTATTCAGTATAAGGTTAGACTTGCACAGAAGTTATAATAGTGATACTAAAAAAAGTTCAAGTAATTCACTATTAACTGAATTGTTCGGGAATTTAATTTAATTTAATAAATCTTCTATGGACGTGGATCTTACCATTCCTTCAACAGAAACAGCAATTAATTTCAATTGCAAAATTATAAAATTATTTTAAATTTTAAAGGTAAAAAAAATGTTTATGGTGAAGTAAACATAAAATTTAATAATTCAACTAAAATTTAAATCAAAATTTAATCTGTAATATTTTCCCACTAAATTAAAAAAAAAATTAAATCAATCTTATCCAATACAAACACAAGTGCAACTTTTAACATCACGAAAATATTATTTCTGCAGTGATGAAAAACATTACGCGACAATTATGAAGTTAGATTTTTTTTTTGTACTAAAGCTTACAGTTCAATATGAAATGAACCAAGAACAACTCGCTAGTAAACTTCTTGGAAGCACTCACCTATATAGTTCATAAGAAGAAGGTGCTCTGTGCGTAACGGTATAGTTAAAAAATATTATTATTGATTTTAAAATACTAAAAAAATTACGATGATGAATATTGTATTAAAATATCTGCATATTCTATGCAAAACAAATTATTTAATACTCCAATAAATGCTTGCTAAAAACATGTAAAATACGAAGTTGGCAAACAACTCCACCTCTGGTTTGACTTCATACTAATTTTTGGGTTTTTTCTTTCCACAGAACGAGCAAACATACGTGGGAATACAAATCACGGGACGAGAGGAAGACTACCATTCTAGAGGCCGTTCCTCCGTCAGCTTCATTTGCATACATGGGATTACTGGCGGCCAGCTGCAAGCTAGGCCGGGCCAATGAATATCTAATCCCACCCACTTCGCAACCATCTAAATATATTTTTCCAAATCAGCAGTTTCACTACTTTTTTTTTCAAAATACGCAACAGTTCATCATTTCCTTCTTTTTTTATCACTGAATGATAAAATAAAACAAATATTCCTTTAAGTAGTAGTTGAAATTCTTAAATGGGTTTTTTAAGTGACCTAATATTTTATATTATCCATTTTTCGAAATATATCTTTTTTATTATAATAAAAAGTAGCCGATATTAGGCCTACAATTTATAACTTAAATTTACCTTAAAATATCTCTTAAAATATAACATCAACGATATTTTAAATTTGGGTTATATTAACAAGGCAGAGATTATTATGTCTTTAAGAATGCTGTACGTAAAAAAAATCGTGCTGAAATCTAAGAAAGATCAAATTTTAAAACCAATAAACGACTTTTTTAACCGGAACAATGTACAACTTCGAATATATATATTTTAATAAGTTGTCTATTTGCTACAGAAACTAGCTTAACAATTAAAACAATCAGAATACCATTTGGACAAACTCAGAAATTTTTTATATAATTTTTAGAAAATCAAAGCTTACAATTTACATAATAAGAAATAAGAACCTAACTCTATACAAATCGTAGAAGTAATAGGAAAACCAATTACAAAGTAAACAATGTAATTAGCTGATAACCAGTAATATCCGATTATCTTGATTTCCAGTAAGGACAATCAATCATTGAAATCAAACTTACATTTAGCTCATTTTCTTATCGGTAAAAAATTTTATCTGTAAAAAAAGTAATATTGAAGTAATCAAATTTTAATTTTGTATTTTTTTTTTAATTTATCATTTTATAATTCTAAATTAAGTTAACTTAATTTATTTACATTTAATTTTCAAACTGAATAGGCAAATAGAAATAAATATTTTTATTACATTTTATACTATCATTATTACGAGTATCAACAAAATTTTCATAGACAAATATTTAAATACCCTCTTTGTTAGTCTGTAACAGTAATTCAATCTAAATCCAATAAAATAGAAATTTTATTATCATTACACGTATTAAATTACAAATTCAAGATTATATTAGAATATATTTTTTATATATAAAATATATAAATATTTTTTTATATTTTATATATTTTTTTTATTCACATACTTGTTTTTTACACATATATTTTATTCCCTTATCATCTTTTTTTTAATCACAAATTTTTTAATCTATTTTCATTTTGCCGCAGTGTTTAATTTACAGTCGGTTCCAATTTACCTGAACGACAAGTAAATTTGAATAAAAAAAAAAGATATGCAGAGGGGTTTCCGTTGAAATTTCTCAAAGAACTATATATGTATACATAAGTCTTATAAAATATACATAAATCTATAATAAAAAAAAAATACAATATATAAAAATAAAAATAAGTACATTCAAAGAACAGAACAAGGAACATTAATAAAATTCAACATAAAAAGCCAAGAAAACACCAAAAAATAATCCTCAATCACACATTAAGTCTTAAGAATCACTAATCAAGCAAAGAAACAGTGAAACAAATTAAACAACCAACAAAACTAAGTGGCGGAACGAACTGAAGAATTTTGACAATAAATTAAATTGGAAGAAAATTAAAGAAAATTTCCCTTCACTGAATTCTTTTAAAGCTAGCTCAAGTTATTCCCTCGCAAAACACAAAATATGTATAATTTTTAACCTACATGTAACTTTCTCATTGGATATGAATCATTTTTCAGTACGGTTTTCCAGTTATCAGCCATTTTCACCAATTTTCCGATCAGGAATAGTTATTTAACGTTTTTAAAAAATATAGTTGTTTCTTGTGACAATAAATTTTTTTTTCAATAAAAGACTAAATTTTATATAAATATTTCTGTTTAAGACAACACAAAAGTTTATTTACTTTTTTATGTTAATGTGAAAAAAAAAAAATCACTAACATGTTGAAAGTTAAATATAGATCCTTGCAAACAACAACGTGATTTTACGTTAATAAATCGTTTAATCTGAATTTTTAAAGAAATAACCGGAATACTGATACATACAATACACAAAATACAGTGTATTTGAGTACGTTTAAAAATTAAAGTACAATACAATAAAATGTTAGTAATAAAAGAGAAAGGTGCAATAATAACTTTAACAGTTCAGATTTTCTATTTAAGTTAATAAATGTATTATCGTTTCTAAATGGGAATAGAATATATGGAGGACATAAAAGTAAAAAAAAAGAAGATAATGGAAAAATGGAAGAGTTTGTTAATTTTTACGAATACAATCTTCATTCTCCTAAATGGAAAATGGGAAATGCAATTAATAATAACTAATAGGTCGTTCAAAACACAGATTTTATTACGGGTCACTTTTGGGCTAAAACACAGGAAATGGAATTAAAACGCGGCAACTATACATTTAGGGACGTTGTTACCATAACCGATCCCATTCCATCAATAAAACCTTTATCGAAGATTATTGGTCTGTTTAGTTCCGCAGATATGAGTCGATGAAAAAGTATGTTTAACGGAAAGGGGTGGCAGGATATGCGGGTGCATAAGTGTACGGCAGGGAGAGGTCGTCGGGAGGCATAACATTTATCATTGCTCTGGGTCGCCTCCACAACGCCCTCTCGCAGAACCAGGAATAGCGGGCACAGGGATAGGGATACGGCTCGGTCTACGGTCGCCCGGTCGCCTGGACCGTGTGGGGGGTTAATGAGGGAATTGAAAATGGTTCTCTGAACAACCAAGTTGCCAGACCTAATGCACTCGCTGCCCTAAGTCCCCGTACAGAACACAACGTTCCAAAACATTCATTTGCTCGGCTTTACACTCCCTCTTCGTCTAACATCGCCGTTCGCTTACTCGTATACTATCACTCTCTCGCTTTCTCCTCCACAGAATGGCTTAAAACAATCATTTAAATAACCCTTTACTCGAGTAAGTTACAGTTTTATTTAACGCTTCTCGCATGAATAAGGCTAATGTTTCCATTCTAAGCTACACATTTTTCTTTTCCGTAAGGGACCATTGTCTATAATAATATAAAAGAAAATATTAAATAATGCTCTTACTTAAATCTGGCAACAACATTGTAGTCTTTACTGAAAATTTTAATAAAATTATTTATTATAAAGGAAAGAATGTAAATAAATACACAATTACATATGAAGGATACATGAACAGAGTGGTATTTTTTATTGCGACAGGGAGAATGCCATGAAAATAATTTAACGAAATTTTTTAGTCAAAACATGAAAAGTCAAAACATTTTTTAGTCAAAATTAAAACATTATTTTCCCCCAAATAAGTCGGCTTATTTCTTTATTATTTTCATAAGTTTTCGATATTTATTATTAAATTTGATGAAGTAGAAATACTCATCACCGTTCCTAGATGTGTTACTTAATCAAAACGATTTTTTTTTCTACTGTATACAATCATGTAAGAAATTTTATTCATCTCAAACTCGTATTTATCAAGAAAACAAAATTTATTTTTATTATTTTCCTACAGATTCTAAGAGTTATTTACTTGGAGATACAAAAAAGTACATACCATGATAGCAGTAAATTCTTAAAATATTCTAGGGTTTATTTTTAAAAAGTAATTAACATACAATTTAAAAATAAAAATTGTAGAGATGATTAGATTGGATCCATTTATTTAAATAAAGTGATATATATAAATAAATATGTTTATAAATAATATTCTCTTTGTATTCTATTGTTCAAACACTTGCTTTATTACAGATGTATAGTTATATTTATTGTTATGAACAGCTTATATATAGATTTTTTTTTGTATAAGCAATTTTAGTATAGTTAAATAATTTTTTACTTAATCTACACGCGTTACAATTATAATTTAAAGAAACATAAAAAACAACTTTTTGATTCTTTTAATTTTGTTAATTTATTCACTTTATGTTTAAATAGATATTTAACTTAATCCTTTAAATTGTAACAATAATGGTTACTAAATTAATTAGTGTACTATATTGCAAAAAGTTTTAAATACCCCATGGTCAGCTTTTCGTGGGGACGAGTTCTTTAAGGAAAATGTTTTACATTTAATTCCACTTAAATGTTTGTAACATTATACTATATACAAACAGTAATATTTGATAAGTAATTGGGTATTCTTAATTCAATTTCTTGATCGATTCTTTATGGAACACTTTGTTTAGGTTTGAGAATATTTTATTCGGAAAATGAAAATTGTAAATTATGTTCTTAAAAAGTTTAATCAAAGAATTTCCCTAATTACTGTGAATACAGTTGGAATACAAAAAGTTTAGAATGGTAATACAAAAAGTTTATACATCGTAATTTCGTTTAAATTGGGCAATAAATGAATTTAAATCCTACTAGGTACTAAAATTACCCACGACGGAACGGAGGCGGTATATGCGAGTGGTGTAAGAGGTTGTGTGTATGTCTGTTACCATCTTCCTCAAAAACTATTGGACCGATTTCGATGCGGTTTTTTGTATTACATAGGTATCACTGCAGAAAAGGTCCTTAGATTAGTGTTACAAGCCACCAGGGGGCGTTGCAGTAGAAATGTGTCTTCAATAAGGCTTTTGAATATTTCTAAGCCTTTCTAACTCCAGCAAGGCTACATTGTTGTGTGGATTATTAAATAATTTGCGCTGGACAAGTGTACTAAACGTCCATCATCATCAGCCTATAAATGTCCCACTATTGGGCACAGGCCTATTAGTCTTTAAACAGTAATAAAAAAAAAATTAAATTAAAAATTATATAAAACCCACGATGAAAAAACGTTAAACGTGAAAATTATATAAAACCCACGATGAAAAAACGTTAAACGTGAACAAAAAAAATTAATAAAATTTTGAAAATCCCACGACGAAAAAATCTTAAAAATTTGAAATAAATAACTATATTTTTAACCTTAATCCTTTGTTATATTGTGATACTGTTTTTAAGACAATAAAGTTTAAGATTCTGATTGACTGTCGTGCGTGAACCGTAGACTGCATTGATAATCGAGCGTTAGTTATCATCATAGTCACGCACGATAGTAAATCAAAATCTTAAATTTTATTGTCATAAAAACATTACAATGCCACAGAGAATTATTATAAGGTAAAATACAATAATTTAATTATTTCACTTTTTTAAGGTTTTTTCGTTGTGGGTTTCTTAATTTAATTTTTTTTGTTCGTTTTTCATAATTATTCTAGGTAGATGTGTGGAATTAGTAGTCGGGTTTTTTGTTATTTAATAATTATTCTATTAAGCGTTTTTTTATTGTTTTTTAACTTTACCATTCAGTATAATCACCTAGATACAAAACTGGTATAATTTTTGTTTTGTTTTTTATAAAAGTTGTGCTATTTAAATAAAACGTTAAATTTAACAGCCATGGAGTGTAACGCATACTGACAACATACAGCGCGCAGGCGGACGGACGTTAGCCACCCTGCATTCGAAATAACTCGTTCATTAAAATTTGAAATAACGCATGTATGTGCTAGCCGCAAAGCATCTCTTATTCCTTTTGTGAGCTCATTTTTTGCTTACATTTCGAAAACTATGAATTTTCGAAAAACTTGCAAGTGGTAAAAGGTGTTTCTTTTTACTTCCTTGTTTCAAGTAAAGTATTGTGATTGTGAAAAATTTCGGCTTCCAGATTTCAACGGAAATATCCATTTTGACCAACCCTGAATCCATTTTGACTAGTTTTGTCGTGATGTTTGTATGCATGTATGTATAACTCAAAAACGATTAGCCGTAGGATGTTGAAATTTTGGATTTAGGACTGCTGTAACATCTAGTTATGCACCTCCAGTTTGATTTCAATCGACTGAACCAAAAGTGTCAATAAAGCTCAAAATACAAAACAATTTGGATTTTAGACTTTTCTTAATGTATTAAAAGCCCTAATTGAGAGCTTTTCAATGATATCTCATAAGTGTTACTTATTTTTATTAGTTCCAGAGTTATAGCCAAATAAAATTCTAATTAATGAAATATTTGGATCTTACAGGAAGGGACATCGGTTCGAATCAGTCTTAATCTCCTTTTTTTCTAAACTTTTTTTTTTAATTTAAATATATTGATTTATTAACAGTTATTAACTTCTCATTGTAAAAAAACGTTTTACAAAATAATAATAATAATTCAATAACAAAATGAATAATAATTCAATAACAAAAAAAAGAAAAAGTATCAGAAGTTTTTAATAAAATAAAATTTTATGTAATTTTCATTTTAAAAAAATGTGCAAATGTAATTTAATAGGCGTACAAGGAAGTCATCTGTCGTTTACATCAGATTTTTTTGCTTTATGTAAAATAACATTAAAAATCTTTAAAATGTGAAAATAGCAAAAACGTTAAATTCTGTCACCTTGTGTAGTGCCCCCCTTTTTGGTTATGGAAACTTAAGATAGTCTGTGTTAGGTCTAGGCCAAAAACATTTTATTATCCAAAGGTTTGTTGTAATTGGCTAAATCTCTGAAGCTACAAAAGAGAAGATACTTAACAGTTAAAAGCATTACTACTACTCCTATGTACGTAGGTAAAGATTAATGAGTATTTAAATTTCGAGGTAAATATCCATTGGTGGTTATAAAAGCAGTTCAGTGTTAAACAATAATACGATATTATCAGAAAAACGATGTTATCAGTATAAGAATAATTTTCAAAAAAATTTAATCACAAATAATTTTTAATACTTATTTTCGTTTTGTAGTGTAAATAGTTTCCACATTATTAAGGATTTTCGTAGTGGGCTTTTTAAAACTTTTGATTTTCATTTTGATTAGTGGAATAATGGAAAAGAGAATATTATGTGTACTGAATGGAAGGATTAAGTAGATAGTATGGTTTGTCCATAGTTAATTTTTTAACGTAATATTAATACTAAAGAAATACTACATAAGAGTGATCAATTCACTTGAAATTAATTACAAACTACGACAATGTAATAAAGAACAAGTAATAATAAGCAACTGCTGTTGTAAATTTACAATTTACAGAGAATTATAATCAGTTCTGTATTATCCCAGTAATTTTCGTAAATAATCTTTTCAAGCCAAAACTGAAGTGTTGCAAATGTTACATTGTAAATAATGTTATAATAGCCGTTTAGAGTTATATTTTCTTTTAATTAATATGATCAGGCAAGAAGACATTCATTTATTTGCTGTTGTCCAATAATCAGTCGTTGCAGAAAAATATATTTGAGTAAGATATACTAACAGACTGTACCTGTTCTTCAATTCTCTTGCGACAGGTATATTTTACTTTGATTCATTCTAGACTGGAGTACTGTACGGAGTGGCGCACGAAATGATCCGAAATTTGATTTAGTTAAAAAAATATTATTTGTATGCCAATACAGAAAAGTAAAATACAACATATTTACTATATACTTGAAGATTATGTTCTGCTTAATACACGTTCAATAAGACCACCATCACGTCCAGTAACTTCTTCAACACGAACTCCTCTCTTGCTAATAACTCGATGGCACATATCCTCAGTTATCTCGCACGCCTCAATTATCAGCACTCTCAGTTCCATCACTGTACGAGAATGTTTAGGGTAATTCTTTCCTTTCAAAATTCCCAAAGAAAATAATCACACGGATTAAAATCAGGACTGTTCAGGGGCCAGATCTGTTCACAAACAAAACGATTAGTAAATCGGTTTGAAATGACTGTGTTAAAAGTTCACGCAGAAAGTCTAAAACAACATTAGCTGTATGTGATCTGTCTCCATCCTGTATGAACCATTCGTTTTCTAATTTAAGCCCTTTTGCAAGAAGCTGACGAACAACATCATTTTGCAGCATGTTTAGATAACGCTCACTGTTCACTGTCTGTTCAAAAAAAAAAAATGGGCCATTATCCCATGACTTGAGATAGGGTCCATACCGTAATTCTTGGAGTGTGATGCACCTTTTCATGAAGCACCTGTGAATTTTCGGAAGCCCTAAAATGCAAATTTTATTTATTAACAACCCCTTTTAGGTAAAAATGCCTCATCTGAAAACCATACATTAAGTATTATTTAGTTTTGGTAAACAAAACATCCTTATCGGTGCTTTTTTCAAAAACGTTTTGTATCCCTATAAAAAATATTTATAAATTTTATTTCACATACAGTAAGAAGTTCTAAGTCACACAAGATATGTAAAAAAAGTACATCCTGGTTATTCATAAATTCACCAAAGGTAACTGAAAGTTATTACTTAGTACTATTATAAAAAAAATTACAATAATTTCAGTCCTACTCTCTTATAACCTTTTTAAGCCATGTACGTTACTAACTTATAATTCAGTTGTCATGTACATTTCTTTAAAAATGCTTTATTGATATAGTGTAATAATTGTCTCCATTGTAGTGCCCAAGACGTTCTTTTTTGTTATTATGTATTTTTATAATATATTTAAATATTGTATACCTATTTCTATTATATTAATTGTATTAATTATTACCTCAATGTTCTATTACTGTAACGATTTATATTACTTTGTATTAGGATGCCTTTAAATTATCGTAAAGAATAATTTAAATTTAGATGAACTTTGCAGGTATTTAAATAGCTATAATTGGATTAACCAAAGTGTGTTTTATATAACTGCTTGGTATTTCAAATAACCATAGATTAGTATAAGTTTATACTAATGGGTGGGTCTAAATTAAAAGAGGTTGGGGAAATGGAAGATTATTATTATTATTGTTCATTTTGGATACTGAATATATCTATTAGCAATTTATTCAGAGGTGAAACATATAAAGTTGAATTTGACCTATCCAATTTAAAAAAAAATTATTCCCGATATAATTATGAATTTTGAAGAACTTTTTATTGTACTTTTAATGATAAATCATGTTGACAACTGTTATAATTCGTACATTGATATGATATTTTTTTCATGAGAACACTCTTATTGTAAACAATTTTGTAATATTATTACTTGTAAAAATTCGAAAAACAAATAAAATAACATAAAAACTCGTATGTAAAGTATACAATCATTTCAGACTGCGTACTAACTATTCAACATTAAGCAAACAAAATTTATAAATCCCTCTAAAATGTAATCACAGTTTAGCATGATGTTTAGTAATGAACTTCAGTGTGCTCAGTATCGGATCAATTTTGTAACGGCAAACTGAAATGTACGTAATCGATATGTAACGACCTAATTTGGTAATTTACCAGATAGCAAGCCGCAGACAAAGTGATAGATAAGCCATCAGCTGTTTCTGACGGCCTACAATGTTTCACTAATCTTGTTTAACCTACACGATCAATAAGCCGGTATGGGATAGTATAGGGTCAAACCTGTTTCTTTGCCGTATGTTTACCAATTTCGTACAAAAAATGAACTGGCAACAAAAATATGGTCAATAAATAAATAATTGTATGTAAATACATATGCGTATACTATTTAAATCACTCATAGTTCAATATCAATTCGAAATTGTTTTTTAAAACAAATACGTATTATTACAAACGTCTATATTTTTTTATCACTAATAAAAATTGATTTTAAAAAAGCCTACCATGTTATTCGTGCCATAACTGTACAACATTCCCACCTCTGGCATAGACAGAATGATTCAGGATGAATGAAAAATAATTTGAGAACCGATTCTGAAGCTTGAAATGAGAAGATGTCCGACTATATAAATGAGAAGATATCCGGATATATCAAACATATATCCGAAAATGATTTGTTATAGAGTTACGGCTGGCAAAAAAATTGATCCGGGTTTCAGTTTTCCCGATGAAATGGGTCATATGAAATTTTTGAGGCGTTATATAAAGAATAAATTTGATGGTTTCTTAAGTTTTTTGAACTGAAAAATCCTGCAAGGTCCCAAAACTGCATCTCCCGTAGTTTTTATGATAGAACGTAAAACGTTTGGCATGGTCTTCAAGCTTCATTTTTCCTGTTTAGCCTCCGGGAATTACCGTCTAGTATTACATCAGAGGATGAATGAGGATGATATGTATGAGAGTAAGTGAAGTGCAGTCTTGTACAGTCTCAAGTCGACTATTTCTGAGATTCGTGGTTAATTGAAACCCAAACCACCAAAGAACACAGTTATCCTCGATCTAGTATTCAACTCCGTATAAAAATAAGTGACTTTACTAGGATTTGAACGCTGGAACTCTCGACTTCCAAATCAGCTGATTTGCGAAGACGCGTTCACCACTAGACTAACCCGATGGTCTGTCTCCAAGCTGGTGGTGTTGAACTTTCTGAACATGATGAGGACGCACACGTACGTGTTCATTGTAGGTCTATGCTGTACTTGAAGAATATTTTCCCTTTCATCAGCATTTTACCGATTGACGTTCAAATAAAACATGAACGCTGGGAAGTGTACCATTCCTACGAAGATTATTAAAATTCTATAAAATACTTGACGGTTAGGAACTATTCTTCCAGAATACCTACTTCGGTAATTCTTCCATCACAAAGCCGTACACAAAAATCATATCAGTGTATTCTTCTTGTGTGCACATTTAAAAAAAAAAGAATTCAAAATGGAATTCCACTTTTTTAAATTAGCTAACTGGAAAAATGAAGATACAGTTTAGAATACAACAAACATAAAAACATTACTATATAACTTTATTCTTAAAAATAATTAAAAACATTTAACCGCCTAACATTTATTATTAACACGTAACAAAAATTTTGTCACAAGTAGTATATAAATTAATATTAAATATACAATTAATGTTTCCAGCCTAACTTTTTAAATGTCTAAATTTATTGTACTAAAAATATAATTTTTAATTTTTTTAAATTTAACATTTTTCCTTGTTTTTTATAGACCTCATTACAAAACTTTTCTCAGAATTAAATTCTCTACAAGTTTTAATATAAAATTTATACATTTATTAGTCATTTAACAAAGTTATTAATTCAAACCTAAACAAACGTGTCACCAAATTTTTCTGCTTTACATCGAATATCATGAAAGCTTCCAGAAATACAGTTGTGAAACCTGTTTTATTCAATTTTGCAGGTCACAAAACGTAAGAAACTATCACGTTTATGTATAACGTCTTAATAATTTCAGTATGAAATCCGGGTGAACTTGATAACAAGGCAATTTTAAACATCTCTTTATATGAACCCTTTTCCTCATTTCAAGCTCTAGAATCAGTTACCAAATTATTTTCATTTCTTTCAGAATCATTCTGTGTAAAGAATGACCCAGAGGATATTGCTAAAACTTATGAAATTAACCTCAAAAAAACAAAAACATTCATGTGAAAAAATGTCCCATTATAATTCTTTTCCACTATCAATCACTTCTTTTTTTCAGTAAAAAATTATAACTTAAGAACGAATTGATTTATTTTAATGAAATTTTATTTACATATATTACATCCAACAACATCAATAAAAATAAAAAAGGTTTAGAAATTTTACCTTTGAAATATTTTAAAACAGCGCTATTTAAAATTTTTAAACATTAATAGTTCCGTAAATATTAATTTAATTAAAAGTATGTTCCGTTGAAAAATATATAAAACCTTTTATTGTGAAAAAAAAAAATTGTTTAGAAGTTTAAATCGGTTCATAAAAAGCTGAGATATGGATGAAATTGTTAAAGTGAATTGCAAAAATTATGCAGTTTGACAATTTTGGTTTATTTTCACTTCTTTAACAAACTCAATAGAAAATAATAATTATTATTATTACTAACTCAAAGAAAAAATATTAAAAGTTATTTTTATTTTGTAAATGTTGTTGGTTGCATGTATTTTAATTTCATTAAAATATCTCAATTCATTCTTAAGATATACATTTGGTAAAACAAAAAATGGCGGACTGAGGGAAAATTAAGTAAGGTTGGGTATTTGCCCATGTAAATTTTTTTGCTGTCCTGATAGGGGTATACACACGTGCGCGGGCGCACATGTCGGGTTAGTGTAGACCAATGTCTACGCAAGATAGAGAAGTTGTGGAATGTGCTGTAAAATTTAAGTGTCATCAAATTAATACAAGGAAAAACATAATGCACTGTATAATCAGAAAGAAATGAATCATATTATTTGATTTATCTGAAATGTACGAAATAAATTGAAGCCAATTGGGTACTTAAGCAGGAATGGCCGTAGTGGTGATGCAAGAAGATCTGATTCATCGTTCAACCCAACAAGTTGAATACAGGACTGTAGGGAAATATAAATGTAGAAATATTTCTAAATGATTCATACACAGGCAGTGACTGTAAGGAATACTTGGGGCTCAAGATTGAATAAAGGTGATGATAGGTAAAAACGTTTAAACAGAAAGGAAATCCTTGATTAGCATCTGAAAAGATAATACGTGGACGAGCAAAAAAAAAAAACTATTTCAGAAGTTATTAAACGGAACTATTTATGACATTAGAGACAAAGAAAAGAGTGTAAGTATTGTCCTTATCTCTGAAGAGCCGTTCCTTACAAAAGATAATGGATACAAACAACTGCAAAGGTAGAAAAACCCCTGGAAGAGGTAGATAAGAAAAATGACAGAAAAGAAATCGCTCCCTTAATTTATCTTCCTCATTATCTTCTCCAGGCTACAAATCGAAAAAACAGATAACTGAAAAAATTCAAGACTATAGATATTTATTTAGGTACTGGCATAAAGAAAGAGTGAAGATACAAAGTACAGAGCGATTTTTTCTCTTCTTTTTTATTAAGCCACATCAATGATAATTGAATAAAAATTACTATTTTTCTTTTATTTTATGCCAATTAAAAATTATGTATAGAAAGGAAATTTTGCGTATTTATGCACACTATATCTTTTTACTGTACCGAGTAAAATGTATGTAATGCATTTTATTCAAACTCAGAAGAGGGTATGAGAAAGATGTGGTGAATTTTACTTTTAGATTAATTTTTAGAATACAAGAATAAGAAAAACAACTTTTGTTTTTCTTATTCTTGTAGATCCAAGATCTACAATATTACTTTAATATTGTAGATCTTGGAAAGGTAATAGAATGAAATTAAATTTAATCAGTTTAAGAATACTGAATGGTGCAACGTTATTTATGATGTATAAAAAATATTTTATATAAATTAGGTGATTTGTAAGATTTGAAGATGGCATTTGACAATTTAGAATGGAATAAGATGTTCAAAATTTTACAGAAATCAGACTAAACTCAAATTGTAAAATTTCTGCATTTCACAGGAACAGAGCAGAAACATTATAAGAAATACAGAAAGGTTTGTGTCCGTTAACAGTAGAAAATTTAACTTCAAAATAAATAAAAGAAAATAAAATTAAGGAAAGAAGAAAGTGATATATTTAAATATTAAAATGAGAAAACAAATTCTTATTTAGGTAGTAAAATTAAAAACCACGGCCGATATAAAGAAGGTTATAAAACCAGGTTAATTCAAGGAAGGAGAGGCATAAGTGAGGAAAAAATTGACTATTAAAAAAAGATGGTTTAAATATTAAAATGAAATATTAAAAAGATACGTTTTATAATGCCATTTCACTTATATGGCAATGGAATATGGGTAACAGGAATGCCAGTGAGCCAATGAAAAGAGACTTTTGAAATGTACTTAAATAATGCTGAAAATCAAGCGGGTTGAAAAGTTCAAAATGAAGAAGTTTAAGATGAAATGAAGAAGTTTAAGATGAAATGAAGAAAAAAGGTAGGTTGAAACAAATTCCTACTCTAAGAAGAATTTGGTCGGTAGATCACATATTAAGACATCCAAGATTAATCAATTTATTAATAATTAGAAATGTAGAACGTAAAAACTGTTGGGAAAGAAACAAATTAAGTACAAAAAGCAAATAAAAAAAAATATATACTCATTGATTTCGTTTAAAAAACTTTAATGATAAAGCTGCATTAAAGTACTATAACTTCATTTTATACATTAATTCGTTTCAGGGTTGTATATTAATACGTAATATAATAAACATTCTGATACAATGTGTTCTATTTAATTTTATGTACAATAACATTTTATTAAGAAGAAATTTTACATTAATTTTTTACTAATGATGTAAAAATACAGATAAGCTTACATGAAACATAATTATGTAAAAGAGTATGTACTTGTTTAAACTCTTATGCATGTTTAAAGTAATAACAATTTTGACAAATTACCGTGTGCATAAGTATAATGTAATCAAAATTGAATGAAAGTGTTGAAATCAATGCTAAAGCAAGAGAAAGAAAGGGAGGAGTCGGAGGAGGAGATGATACGCTACATGAATGAATTGAATGGTTTTTAGATAACTGATGGAGCTCATTCGCGTTAATGATGCGCCTATTTAGAGCTAGAAGAGGCACTCTGGTAGATGCAATGCCTGTAATAATGACGCTCTCACTCGCTCACTTTCTCTCACTAATTTTTCTTCCCTCTCTGTCTCTTCAACTAACGCTGAAACCATTTCAAAAGTTTGAATTGCGTTATGCTTACTCGTCTTCGTTAAATAAAAAATTGAATTTGTTTACATACGTTCTACTCGTGTACATGCAGGATTTATCAAACAATGAGTGTAGTACACATTACTTATCTCTTATTACACTTTACTTGCTTATATTATTACTTTCATAATTAATAATATTGTTTTGACAGTTTACAGTTAAATTTAATAACACATATCCTAAGTATATAAATAATTTTCCGAGTAAGAAAACCGTCTAAACCATAAGAAATTAAAAATACGATTTATTTATAACATAAAAATAATAATTGTATGAACTTCTGACTCAACTCATTTTGTACTTTTTCTTTCTTTTTCTGTTTAGTCTCCGAGAATTACCGTTCAGGTATTACTTCAGAGGATGAATGAGGATATATGAGTGTGAATGTAGTGTATCATCCTCATTCATCCTCTGAAGAATTATCTAAACGGTAGTTACCGGAGGCTAAACAGGAAAAAGAAAAGTACAAAATGAGTTAGCCACCGGGTTGGTCTAGTGGTGAACGCGTCTTCCCAAATCAGCTGATTTGGAAGTCGAGAGTTCCAGCGTTCAAGTCCTAGTAAAGCCAGCTATTTTTACAAGGATTTGAATACTAGATCGTGGATACCTGTGTTCTTTGGTGATTGGGTTTCAATTAACCACACATCTCAGGAATGGTCGAACTGAGACTGTACAAGACTACACTACATTTACACTCATATATCCTCATTCATCCTCTGAAGTAATACCTGAACGGTAATTCTCGGAGGCTAAACAGGAAAAAGAGAGCAGCTATAAGTCAGCGACGGAAACTTCTTCTCCACAGCACTCCATCACACCTGTCTATGAAAGACACCAGTTCTGTTTTGAACCCGGAAATTTTATGAAAAATCGTTAAAAATATGTGGTTCCGCTGATTAATAGGTAAGGAACCTTATTGAAGAATCTCGCGAAAAAAGGAAAATACATTTAGTCGTAACCAAGACGTAAACGCACAAAAATAGACGTTTGAAGTACGAAATCGACATGTTATAAAAAACATCGACGAATAATGTAAACTTATTTTTTTGTTGGGAATAGAATAATAAAAAAAATTACACAATAGATACTTAGAAAATTCAGAAAAAATTATATAACGTGTTAAGTGTATAAATAATTACAAAAAAAGAAGAATTTATTACTTACGGAAGTTCTCAACTATCTAAAAATGGGGCCAGGACGACGAATCTAGAAATAAAGCTTGTCTGAGCTGACGATGGAACAACAAAATCGAACTCTTTTTTAATCAGGAGATAACACAAGAAAATAATAACAACTCTCAATAATGAAAATACTGATTACGGATTCTATAAAATCCTGAAAGAATATTATGTCATCGTAAAAATCCTTATCTTCAGTCTGTCAAAACTCGAGATCATCATTCTAATAGTCAGTGATAAACCTGATTGTATACTGATAAACCTGATTGTATACCAGTTTCTTTCAGCATTGTTTGACAACTCCCCAAATCAAATAAATTTGAATTCAAGATCTTGATATTAAATCTGAATGTTATTTGTGTACACATTTATCGTATGCTGATGTTTAAATGATACTAAAGCAGTTATTAATTTTTTATACAAGAAAATTCATTGTTTTTATCATTAATTCAACAAACCATAGAAAATGTCAATTTTCAGTAAAGATTTTGTATTAGTAACAGTCTTTTAGTAAAGATGGAACAACAAAAGCGAATTTATTTTTAATCCGCAGATAATACATGAAAATAAATAAATAACTTAATAAATGAAAATACTGATTATGGATTTTGCAAAATTCCGAAAGAAAATCGCTATTAATCATCGTAAAAATTGCAGTTTGAAAATTTGATAAACACATCCATCGTAGAAATTACTCTAAAAAAAAAAATTGGTACCGTGTTTATAATAATATTAAGTACGTCACTAAGATATGTGTCAGTTATAAAAGGTCCACTCGTCTAATAGAGGGGATTTTCGCTAAATAAAATGTAACATAATCTCGTTACATTTCGTAACACACGCACTACACGACATTCTTTACAGTTTACTGTGTAAAATATCACAGATTACAGTGAGCTTTTAAGGCGTTGAAATAACTGTAATATCTTCTTGATGATATGTTTGCTTAATTCAGATAAAAATTTACACTTTAAAAACACTAGAATATATATTCTAGTGTTTCAACAGTAAAAAACGTTTCTTCAAGAATTACACCTACCGTCTACACGACAAATTATCACTATTTGTTTAGTTGACATGTCACGTTGTTATTGAAAGCATCACGCAATATTACCTACGCGTTACATGACGCGTGTGCGCACGCGTCATGTAACGCACATGTAACCTAAAACTAACATCAATTACAACTTACTCATAAAATTTTTTTTGAAGTCTCGAAATATTTTCATTTTTAACAATGTATGTTCACGTCGGTAATGGATTTTATCTCTGGCTAGGGAGAAAGTAAGTACAAGTTTTTTTTAGATAAAAAAAGTGTGTTATTATATCATTGTTTGGAGTTCATAAATATGAGTCCAGTAGATCGATATTTTGCACCTTAAAAATCATGAGTTTATATAAACGAATATATTTTCTTATCTTTAAACAATTAAATTTTTACAATTTGTTCCTCAGAACAATGAATAAATGTGGTGAATGTGTATAGTTGAGTTGGAGGAGAGAAATTCCAACAGCAATTTACTGTTCTATATTTATTTTAGCTGGCATTTTCTAACAAGCTATCGATGGATGATGAAAATTAATCTTTTATATCGTGCAAATAAATTCCACGCCTGACCGGGACTCGAACCCAGAGCCTCAGGATAAAAGACACAGATTACACCACTCTACCACGGGGATCGAATAATTTTGCTAAAAGAAAAGTTTATTTACTAAAAGTAACAATATCCATCTTTTATTAAATCAGGAAAATAAAACTCTTTTCATACTTACATAACGAGAATATATTGTTTCCGTGGGCATTTTTAATAAATCACCAACCCATTAAAATGACTACCATCAGAAAAGTTGGAAGATTTTCTTCTAATAAACTAATATCAAAACGTTTTTTTTTACAAAATACTAATCAAAACAAATCCTTTAGATTTCTGCATCTTCAATTAACTAATGCAAATATTTCCATTAACGTTTTTTTTTTGTTCTTTATATATTTACTACCTCCATATCTGGTTAAGCTTACTTCAGGGTTTATATTTATTATTTCCTATAATTAATATTAGTTTTTTTTTTTTTTAATTAATTAAACTGTAGTTGCTACTGATCAAGATTTAAGAACAATTTTTTTTCAGAAAAATATGTATGAACACAGAGAAGTTCTAAATCAAACATTTTTATCATAATCTGTATATTATATTATAACGTAACCAATTTATATAAAACATATATATATATATATATATATATATATATTGATTGGTATTATTGTCTCAAGTTCCCGAATTGATAAAATTCTCAGAATAGTTTTCAAGTGAACAGAACGTGTACTATAAGATATGAACATAAGTTTGGTTTGATAAACAGTGTGGATCCAAGAGAGACTATTTTTGCCCTTAGATTAATCGTCATGGCAGGCTGAGTAAGGAAGTCATCTTCCGTCTTCGTGGTATTTGTAGATATGGAAAAGGTATTTTTAATTTAAAGGATTGATGCACAAAATGTCAAAAACTTTTAAAGAAAATTTGAGCTAATTAACAAATCTAAGAATAGAAAACTAAGAAAGTCAAGCTAAATTAAAAAAAAGATAGAGCTCTCTCTCTATTGGTTTTAAAGTTACGTATATAAAAGTAAAGTACAGGTTATGAAGGAATTTTTGGAGTAATTATATAATGAGAAAATAAAGGCATTAAAATTTACTAATGATTTCTTTTCTATTCTTAAATAAAAAAAATAATATATAGGAACGGTATGAATTCGCCGATTGGTTGATTGGGAGAAAATCTATTTAAATATGAATAAATATAGAACAAAAGCAATGAAATGCGACAGAAAGGAAATTTTTCAGGAATAAATAAGGTGGGGCACATAATTTAGTTGAAATTTATCATTCACTTGTATAATTACAAAGGAAGATTATCATGCAGAAAAGATATCGGACAAATACTGCATAAGTTTTGAAAAAATATAATTTGAAGTATTTATTTTATTAACTTCACTTATATGTTTATATCACTGCTTATTACAAAACATAAAACTATACTCTTAAAACGCCTATACACACACAGAACTTACAAAGAAAGAGGATAATGTGGAAGGAAAGAGACAAAAGGAATTTTTTATAGCTTAACGTAGTTAACGGTTATGCAATTAAGGCTAATGCAGAAGATAACCGAGGGGAAAAGTCTGGAGGGGTTTACAGAGGCGCGAACAAAGCTGCCTTAACCACCTTAAAGATATAAGATATAGACGTCATCCAAAGAAAGAGTGATTGAGAATGATGGGGCACAAAAAAGCAGAGTAAAAATAAGATCGAAGTAGTTTTTGTTCTCTTTTTAAGAAAGCAATTTAACTTTTTGAATTACCGACATTAGATTACCTTTATAATTAATTTAAGCCGTTATATTAAATATTATTGACATTAAACATTAACTTCCCGCCAAATAAATAAATTATACTTTAAAAAATAATGAAATTAACATTAAAACGAATTAAACAGAAGAAATAACGATAAAAAAAATCGCTTCATTGCTTAAAAAAAAAATTGTTTTTTCTAGTAAGAACATATCTTGTAAGAACAAAAAAAAAGTATTTTGTGTTACATCTTACGATTAAATGTTATTAAATTCAATAAATTTTAAGCGATGCAATAAATATGAAAAAATAACATTTTCTATCTTTTTTATTTTATATGTCTAAGAATTGCTGATCTGTCCGTAGCAGATCGGCAGATCGGTTTTCCTACTTTCAATCAGAGAGATTTAAATCATCTCTGCCATTGATCCGGAAATCCTGGGTTCGAGCCCCTCTCAGACATGGCATTATTCATACGCTACAAAATTCATTATCAATAACAAATGTTGTTTGGCGTCAGCCTGTTACTGCTGTAAAAACAGGAATGTACGAGTAAAACTCCATTTTAATGCGTGTTAGTGATTAAATAATTAAACTAAGTAAACAAAATGAAAATCTTAAGCCCGAAACGTCCAGTTTCGACTATACACCTTTGACTAATAAAAAGAGATGAAATCTACAGAAGTATCACAGAATCAAAGTAACAGGAATAAGATTTAAAAAAAAAACGCAAAAAAAATAAATTTTGAATTTTGTTTATTAGAATGAAATATATAGTGATAATTACAGTATATTCACATGGATAAGATAGCGTGACTATTAGCCCCTTCTTGATCTATTACGGTATAGATGTGCAATATCCGGGACAGGAAATTAATAGAAATGAAGCTACAACATTTTAATTAGGGAAATGTAAATTAAGACTAATTCACTATCAGTTGACCATAATATACGTATCTGAATTGAAATAAAATATTATGCGCCCGAATTCGATTTACACTTCTGTAATAGGCCTAGATTCTATTTTCTTTTTTTTTTATTTAAAGTTAATTTTTTTCCTTCTAATTCAACTAGTTAACTTCGAAAATCTATTAAACTGGTGTAGTAGTACTGAATGTATAATTATTAAACTCAAGTATCACTACTAAGTGGTCATTTGATACCAATTCAATAGAACTGTAAGAATTAAAAAAAGAATTTCCCTTTTTTGTGTTGTTATTATGACGTAATTTTAAACTAATATAATTTTTATAAATTTTTTACTTATCCAGAGTAGTATTACAAAAACGCAGACAAAGCGAATAAATGGCAATCAAAAAATCTTCGTCTTCGTAAATAAAAGAAAAGGGATACAGAAAAAGGCGATATAAAGGTACTTTATGAGAGTGAAATAAGTTTCTTTGGGATAATGGTAATACATATTATTTATTTACCCTAACGTACACGGACTTATTAAATCTTTTTTCAAAAATACTTTAATACCAAAATAACATCGAACTATGTGTTATTACGTTATTAACAATCCAAACATTCCAAGTATGAAATGAAATGAAGTTAAAGAAAAAAAAATCTTCAAACCTTAGACAAAACTTTTCGAGCAAATAAATTAATTAGAAATAACTAACAATATAATCTTGAGGGGAACGTTTTCTACAAAATATAAAGAAAATCGTAGAAATCGGTCAATTTGGTAAAGAGCTTGAATAAAAGATAAAGAAAAAAAGAACTTTATAACCTCCTACTTTTTTTACAGTAATTAGAAACCTATATTTCGATGAAAAATATGTTCTCTAGATTAAATAAGTAAGTATTAAATGATTATTTTTAAGCAAAAATTATATACAGCTTTTATACTCGT
Organism: Lycorma delicatula; assembly: GCF_047948215.1. Classification (NCBI taxonomy): domain Eukaryota; kingdom Metazoa; phylum Arthropoda; class Insecta; order Hemiptera; family Fulgoridae; genus Lycorma; species Lycorma delicatula. Next base: position 68,951,518 of record NC_134456.1, on the reverse strand, counting down.
AGTACGAGTATATAAGATACATTTTTATTAATAATATCGAATGCAGAATGTGAATAAATAAATTTTCCTTTCTGCATTTCGACTCTTGGGTCATCGTTAATAAAACATACAGTAACCTTTGTTTTGTACACTAAAGCAATTTAATTCGCGTACATTAATGTGACAGTAGACAAAAAAAACGAAAAAACAGTTATTAAACAAGCTAAATTAAAAAGGAAAAATATGTTTCATAATAAAAAGGAAAATAATCATTTAATCTAGATAAGTTAAAAGAGAATATCTTTAGAGCTATCTTTAAAAAGATGTTATAAAAGCAACTGAAACAGATTGGAAAAAAGGAAACCCTCATTTTATTTTTAAACTGGTTTTAAACATTATTTGTTGTTTATATGAATAATTGTTAGTCTTTTAAACAATAAAATTAATTTTAATAAGTATACAGTTTTAACAGGTTATTGTTTTTTAAAAGGTACGTAGAGCTTTTTGTAGACCTAAAGTAAAAGTATGTTTAATAAACGAATGTTTTATCCTATTTATGGTTTTGTACCTGAATCACGTATGCTTATCCTTTTATTGTTATCAGATATGGTACAGGTTGATTATCGACATGCATCATTACGATTAATTGAATACAAATGATTTGCATTGTTTGATGTATACGCATCTGTTAATGCAATGTAAAAGGAAGGTAATGCGTGATACAAACGCACATGTAATAAAGAACCGAACTTTATAAATAAAAATATTTAAAATCAGAACTGCAGCTCAAAAATAGAACTAACGTATACAACGTTAATGGTAACGTGTTTATCAGCAATATTTAGATTATTTATTTATACGTTTAGTTTACTCGCCTGCATCACAACGTCTGGCAAACTTTAGCAATAAAAAATAAAATAATATGATCCTTCAAATGTCAAGAATTATATAAACTGGATAAATACAATATATATTTTTTATAATACTCGTGGAAACCGGTGTACTAATTTTTCGTAGAGAATCCCGCCATCAAAAACCGCGTGATAAATTACCGCTTTATTTTATGATAAATTTTATTTATTTCTCTAACCAATTTACGTAATAAAGTCAACTGCACTTCATTCTCTAGCTTTGCTTTTGATTGTAGTTACCTAAAAAAAAATCTCATAATAATGCAACAAATGATGTCCTTATAAACTTTGGAAATTTCTGTATGATTGAATGGGTAACAAGTCTGTGAACCTTCCTTCTTTTTAATGAAATAGAATAAAACCATCATATAGAGAAAAGGTATTTTGGTACGAAACAAAATCAACAGCGGTTCCTTTTAACAGTAACTCTGATAAAACTTATTTAAATTAGCGATATAACGGGTACTTATTTATGCAAAGAAAATTAGATAATTTATAGGTTATAGAAGAACAACAGTAAGTTGTAACGAGTTGTTGGGGTTGTCGTGGGAGGGCAAGAGGAGAGTTGGCAGGAAGGTATATTTAGTTTAGAATTTGCATTTCATTAAAGAGACGTGATGTGAGCTAGGGTGTGAGATTTGTGCTGTAACTCAGTTAACGCCTGGCTGGATGATTGAGCAGACTTCCTTAGAAACTTCACTTCCTTAATGGCAGCCAACAGGGCTTTGTTTTACCATCCTTACTGTCTCAAACATTTCTTCCATAACACCGACCACAGTCCATTCAGCTGGAATTATCATATTTTTCCTAGAACCGTAACGTTTAACAATTCATGTTTTCAAATCTGTATATATCAACCGATAATCTCAAACCTTTAAATTTAACGTAATGGTTTTTAAAAAGGTTTTATATCTGTTTCATATAATTTTCAATATGATCAACTACAAGAAGATATTTTCTCTCCAGAGGGAATTTCTAATAACGATATTACTCGAAAATAAATTAAATCGGATAGTTATTGATCTACTTATCTTTAATGCAAGAAAAAGTATTATCAATTACTAGTAAAAAGTAAATTAAATATTCTTACTAATTTCGGTTAGAACAAATCTATTAAAAGCTAAATTTATTTCTGAAATATCAATAACTTTTCCGACATAAATTCAATATAAATAAAGAAACTAAATTACATCAATTTTTCATCGTAAATGTATTCATGAGACTATATCATGTTACTTAGGAATAATTTAAGGTAATCTAATATTTTGCTACATACCTATTATATTAGCTGTCTAAGAGAAATTTCTACTGTAACACTCATCATATTTAAGGATCTAATATCTGTATGTGACAAAATGAGAGGTAACAGACGTAAGGTGGGTTTAATAGAAAGTGACGGAAAAAGAGGGTAGAAGGAAACTGAAAGCGTAGGAAGAGAGAGGATAAATAGAGACTGTATTCGGACAAAAGAAAATGGAAGGAGGAGCTAGAATATTCCGGAGAAACAGTACAGAACTGCATTCAGACGTTGAGTTTGCCAGGGCGCATCTCTTCTTGCTTATTCCCCATGTTTACTAAGTTATATTACAGCGTCTCGTCGCTCTAGTTCCGTCTTGTAAATAACACAAAGGTGAAACAAGTTAGTAGTGACAACTAAGACGTCTTGCGCAGTAACTGTTATAAACTTGCTAATGTGTATGAACAGCGTTTCGCTACGAACTCGTTGGCAAACAATCGAACTTTCCACGCGTTTGAGCATGTGGAAAGTTCACATGCTAAAATGAGTAAGACTCACACCCTATAAGATTATATCACATGCTTGATAATCATCCTTATTAAACACTGGTATTCTCAAATTTCAGTAGGCCGTAAAGTTAGTTATGATGCAGTAAGAATATACATGTAGATACACGGTATATTTCATCACTTCCAGATTCAGTATTAACCTTAACCGAGGAGGAAATAATAAAAACCAATATAAATAACGTTTATAAGTTTCTGAATCGTTCAGTCTAAGTCGTTCAGTTTTCTGAATCATACACTAAAAAATTATATCGCAAAAACTAAGCAGATAAAATTTTACTTTTACCTTTCTTTAAAGATAAAATATTTGTTTCTTGATAGATCTTTTAGTATGTCATATAATAACGTAATCTCAGGTTACGAGAATACTGGAAGAGATGACAATCTCGTAGTGTATAATTTAAAATGAAAACGTCTGATTTAAATTTTAGCATTCTGAACGCTAAGCGACAAAGATTTTGTTATTTTAATTTATTATCTTTTCACTTTTGTTCAAAAATGCGACAAAGTCCGATTTTGTATTTTTAGAAAGAACCTAACAGTAAAGTACAACGAGTAAAAAAGGTAGATGCTTCAGTCGTGTTATATAATAAGGAATGACAAATACAATAAAGTACAGTCAAGTTTAAATGAAATAAATGCGAAAAAGAGGAAGGTATTCTAAAAAGGAAAGGATTTCTTATCTTAAGGACTAAAAAAGTGGGTACTAGATTTATTCACTACAACCTTTGACAAAAAAAAAAAAATAAGGCGAGTGATCAGTAAGATCCTTAATGGAAGTAAATAAAACATTATAAGAGAAGTAGATACGATAAAGATAAAAAAAATTTGGATTCAAATTTTAATTTTAAATGCAGTAGTTTTCTATTATATGCAAAATTACAGTTCATAAAAACAGCTTAAAGTAGTTACAAGAAGGAAATTTTTGATTACGTAAAAGTATTTAGTAATACTTTTAATGTTATTTTTGTTTTTACTTAAAATCAGTAAATAAACTTTGATGGTGCAAAATAAATATCCTACGTCATAAATTATGGTAACTTAATTTTATTTTAACCATCAAACTGGCAACAGTTTGATGGTTGAATCTGCTATTAAAAAGGAGCCGCCGATCTTTAATCATGACTAGAATTCATTTGAAGGTTATAATTAAAAAAAAAAACATTACGAATGACGTCATCAGTATATACTCTAAATTTATATACTTTACATGTTATCGGCTTAAAATCAATTAAAAAAATGTGTAACTAAATTCTAATTCTAAGAGGTTTTACTGTCTACTCTCCATTATTGTGTAATTGTGTTCTTTTCAGCCATGCTTTTAACGTTAACATTTATGCTCACCTGCGTATATAGTTTTTTTTTTTTTAATTTTGTTTTATTAATATTTTATATTTTCTTGAACCTTAAGGACAAATTACCAGTTTACCCATTCTAATATTAATTAGGGGAGTTTATTTTTGAATTAGATTATTAGTTATTTTTTATTAATTTAAAAATTTATGAAACAATATTAAAATAATTTTAATTTATTAATTAATAATAATGAAATGGAAATAAACTTGAAAATACTTCCAGCGATTCTTAATATAGGTGTCTAATTTTTTTAATTTATGAATTTCTAGAAACTTTATAATAATGAATTTTATGAAAGTGATACCTTTTTAATATAATTTTAGTTAACCAAAATTTGTTATCCAGAAATACCATAAAATTAAGAAATGTTTTCAAACTACAAACAGCTTTCAGGATTAAAAGATTCATACATTTAATTTTCAATGTTTCTAAATAATTCCATTATATTTTTAGTAAACTTTTAAATTTAATTTGAGATCGATTCCTTTCATTGAATGTATTCTGTATTTAGGCTACTCGTAATATTTCACTTTTTTGGTTGAATATTAAATAATTTTATTTAATTAAATTTAATGATATCTAAAAATTTAATCTAAAATACAAAAGTAAAAATTATATGTAATTATTATACAAATCTTTTGTTCTTTCATATTTACAAAAAAGAAAAACCCCTTATTAACAATGAGAACTGCAAAAATAATTGGTGAAAACAGGAGAAATTATTAAATGATGTTACAATAAGATTTCATTTGTTACTTCAGTGAATAATTTTCCAAGAAAACAATATAAGTAATAACAAGAAGAGTAAGAAAATAAATAAAGTTGATACTTGTGACGGTAATGAGTAAAGGAGTAGACATTAGCAGCATCAAGGAAGGAAGAAAATTAATGCGATTAGCGAAAAGAGAGCCCGACCATATCTCGATGTTTTGTCTCATTTGCTTTACGACTGCGGCGAACAAGGAACCGTGCAAGTGGAAATTCCCATTTTGGGAAACAATCTCATCGAGTTACAGGTTGATGTAAGTTTCCCTAAGAGGATTCTCAGCGACCCCCAGCCCCTTAACAAATGAGTTCAGCCCGGCGTGTTACGGGGGTCGAATCGCGCTACGCTCTGCTTCTTCCCTTCCCTCTAATCTTAGCGCAAAATCTACAGCTTCACTCTGTTGGTGCGTGTCCTTACATGCTGTCGCACTTAGAAGACGGAATTCACAAGAAGGGGCTCTGGGAACTGGAACAGATGGTTACGCGTAGAACAATCGTTGAATATCTAAATGATGGATTCCTTTTTTATATAAAATAATCAATATTGAATTTCCGATATGTATGCTTTATATTAAACAAACCTATACGTTCAATAAACTAATTATAAAATGTTCTCGATTATTAGGAAATAGAACAAACGATACCGATATATTGTATTCAATATTACTGAATACAATTGTATGCGAAATTATATTTAAAATATTTATAAAAATATCTTGAAATTAAACATCAAAGTAAATATAAATGCTCTATATAAAAATATAGTTAAAATTTCAGTAACGGTAACTAATTTCATTAAAAAAATAAATAAATAATTTTGACTTTTAGTTACATGGTTGGGTCGAATTCTGAGTAAATGATTAAAAAGTATTCTATTTTTAAAACTCGATTAACATCGATAAAAGAAATTAACTGCAAAATAAACTTCGAGTACTAAATAATTTTATGCAAAAGTCGATATGAGAAAGGTTTTTTCCAATCTTTTATAATAAACCACTATTATATAATTTGGATTTATTTCCTAAAACTAAAATACTAATAAAAATGTTATTGAGCGTTTTCTCTTATCGATTTTATTAAAAGAAATGAAAAATTGCTTTAAAGGTTAGGTGATTCATGAGTAAATGTTTTAAAATTGAGTCATATATTCAAAACAAGCTTAAGTTTATTATAAAGCTTGGTTACTTTTTTGTATGATAAAAACATGAAAAGGGCATTTGTAAATCAAGAGAAAGATTAACATTTTTTATCTAGCACGATAAAAAATTACATAAGCGGAAATAATACTTAAATATCCACTCTCACAAAATATATTTTAAAGAAATATTTATGATAAAGAATAATTTGTATTTTTTTATTTTCTTGGAAACGCTATTTTGTGTGTGTGTGTGTGTGTGTGTGTGTGTGTGTGTGTGTGTGTGTGTGTGTGTGTGTGTGTGTGTGTGTGTGTGTGTGTGTGTGTGTGTGTGTGTGTGTGTGGTGCGCGCGCGTATGTATATATATTTATATATATTAATAATATATATTAATATATATATTTATTTAATAAAGATCACAGTTTACAACAACAGCGTAAAAAAATACAATATATTTACTATTCAATACCATTAAACAAACTAGACAATTTTTAAAATGTATTCAAACGTGGTTAAATTAAGATATTCCGATTCTGTATTCAATCAGATTGAGTTAAGTTTTAAGAAGTTATGAGATTTCTTTTCTACTTTTATTTATTTTTAAGGTGAAGACTTAATATAGCGACTTAATAAAATCTTAATAGCGATTTTAAGGCGAGGATCATCACTTCATGTAATTTTTGGGTGGAGAAACGAATAATAAAATTATTTATAAATTGGTTATATATTGAAGTAAATAATCAAATAACATTCCATTCTAAACACAATTACGAGTAATTATTGTTTTTATCACGTTTAATATATATATTCTTTTTTTAAATAATTTTTTTTTCATGTCTAGTTAAGAGAATTTTTTATGAGTAAAAATCATACAATTCAAATTCAGATGATATTAATAATAATCATTTGATAACTTTTGTTGTAACTGTATTTAGTAGTGATCGTTAAATAATTTACCTGATAAAATGAAAAAACTAATTATTAGAAATTCCGTTTGGTTAATATCATGCGGAAATCCTTTCTGTATCTTTAAACTCACACCGCATTTATACACACACTTCAGTACTACACACTACTAAATTCAGCAAAGAACAAGTAAAGAAGTAAATTATTTGGAGCCACTAAGTAATCTGAAAACAAAGGTTTAAAATTTGTTGTTTATTGTTGTTTTTAACAATAGTTGTGCTTTTTCTTTATTTTCATTACGAAGTAAATTACAGTCTTAATAGAGAAAAACGTAAGGGATTCTTAAGTCAGATTACTGCGGGCTTTAGGTTAATAGTTGATAAGAAGTCTACAGAAGCTTATTTTCTTAAAGTCTTTTGTACATAAGCAACAATAAAAAGGGCGAGGGAAGAAAACAGCGTCACGTTAAAGGGAAGGCCTTTGCTTTGACTTGCTCCCTCCGGATTTCCCGTGGGGCGTGCCCCCTGTCGGACTCAAACAATAATAAAATCACAAAACGAGAATTGCTGTTTGCTTTAGTATCCGTCCACGATTAGCCCATCTCGTATAAATTGCTTACAGTTTCCTATTTCCTAAGTAGCCGATGCACGTTTTCGGTCCCTCCCGAACGGTATTAAAATGTGTTTGCACGGAGCCATAAATAACAAAACTTTGACCGCAGTCCGTGCTTTACCGACTACTATTGCTTCTGTTATAATAGCAGGTACGAAATACACCCCGCCAATTAGTTGCTTGAAATAAATATCAGAATTTGAATTGCTTATTTTGGAGCAGTATAATCTATTATTTGATTATTTAATTATATTAATATCTACCCGGCAATACATTTAAATTTTAAATCTAAACATCTAATAAATTCAACAATACTCAGTGGTATCGATGGGTACAAGTAAATTTTAAGTTATTTATTTGTATATTTGGATAATATTCCCGGAATTCCTAATAAAAATCCATTTATTTATTTGTTTATAGTGAAAATTTTAACTTAGTTATAGAATAAAATAGAATATATCACTAAGTAATAATCATATTTAAATAACAACAGATATAAAGATTTGATCTGTTACTCTATCTGAAAGGACAAAATAAAAAATCAACGAAATGTTTAATAGATCTTGCATTACTTCAATTACGGTATATTGAACTGTGGTAACAATTCATTTTTTTATTTATTTGCAATTACAGTAATGTTTGTCAAGCATACTCTTCGAAATATACTCGTATATTGTGCTTACATTTTTAATTTCTCATAATAATTCATTAATTTTACGAAAACCGAAACAAATATGTAGACATCATCACGGGTAAAAAGTATCCATTTTCAATGTATACCTGTTTTTTTTCTTCTTATAATAGTAATTCAACTTCATTAAATTATAATTAATAAAAATGGAGTACAATTATTCAGGTGGAAAGAGTACATTATTACTCTTTATCGTTCAATGCCAGCTGCTAGCTAACTAGTAATAGTTTTTACGCAGAAAAATTATCGATATGAATTAACGTTATTTTTAAAATGAAATGTACTTTTCCCAACAGCATTAAAAAATATTTTTATGAAAGTAAATTGAACTAAAAATTCGGAAAATTGATGAAATAATTGTAAAGTTCGTATACTGAGTATACAACAGAAAATATTTAATAATAAAAAATTACGTACGACTAATACGTAATTAAATGGCGTTAATTTAATTCAAACCAAACAAAATCTTGAAACAAATAAGAAACAAGATAACTGATATTATTTGTTAAAAGTAGATGAAATGGATGATGATATACTGCAACACTAGTTTTCAATGCAGCGCATTATTTTTTTTTCTTCTTATACCCAGATTATTATTTACTAGCGAACGATAACAGCTCAGAATGAGGATAGAAAAAAAACGGATAAAGTACAGTCTATCGACAGATAATTAATGGAATTGCAAGTAGAAAGTTGCATACGTAAAAAAATGCTTAACAGATCTTATACAGTACACGCCAGTACACACTAATGAGCTATGAAATTATAAGTTTTAGAACAATCTAGTCATAAAAAAGTATTATTCTACAATAGGCTCATATAAGAAAGAACGGTGCAGTGGAAAAACGGTGTGGAAAAGGGTGAGCGAACAAGGGGATAAGAGATATACTAGTAAGGGGTAGTCAGCCGAGCTAGCAGATTACTGGTTTTGTTCTGAGTCGAGGGAGAGACGATGCAGTTCGTCTGAAATGTAACAGTAGTAATTGCCCTTCTCTTCTCTCGTCAATAGAAGCGACGACCCCCGCACTTTTCTTCGACCAGAACGCTTTCTCAGCCACTCCACCCGTCGTCCGTTACGTCATTACCGCGGCACCACTCTTGTATTCCCCCAGAGTCAACACGACTACAGTACAACGCCATAAAAAATTACGCATGTCGTAACTGAGTACGCCCATCGTCTCCTCATTTCTATTTTGCATCTTTCATTTTCTTTCTTAAAAACCCTCATCATAATGTTAAGAAAATCTTTTATATGTAAGTTATATTATACTGAGTCAACAAAAGTAAAAATTGTTGTTGCGTTAGAATGAACACAAAACTAAAGAAAAGCT